>NC_056743.1:1610128310-1610313626 GCF_019279795.1 Protopterus annectens | reverse complement strand
CTTTCATTTTATTACTTATTCCGTACATAGTCATTTAGAATTCATTTGTTGGGGCAGTACATTGTGCTTTTGGGGACTGTCATTTGGTGGTTTACCTCAAAATCATGGTTTTGTCATGAGGTTTACCAACTGACATAAGCTATGCTACTCTCTTTCAGTCTTCCTTTTTGGCTTAACTATGGATCTGTTGTGGTCTATTTTCCTTAACTATGGATCTGTTGTGGTCTATTTTCCTTTGATTCCGCTGTGGGTTGTTGGATCCAACTGGATCCAAACCTCAGCACCAGTCCTGAAGCTTTTCAGTTCCAGGGCTGTGACTCCTTCCCTACACATAATTCCCTGAACTCTAGCTTATACCTCAGATCTCGTTTGCCACCTGAAGTGTTTGGACACATTTTCGAAGGCTGCAGAGAACAGTATCATTTGAGTGCAGTTTTGCTCAAACTTAACTATTATCCTTCTCCTCCTCTACCAAGAGAATTTTTCTCTCTAGTTAGCTTAGTTTAATATGATTAGGATATTTGTCTTAGAATTGTAGGGTTAGAGTTAGTTTGTAGAATAGGAATGTTATACTATGCTATGTGTTTTTTCTCTAAATAATTGTTTATAAATATATATATATATATATATATATATATATATATATATATATATATGTATACGTATAAATGCATATTATAGATAGTTTTAGTGTTAGTGTCTTAGTAAAAAGTAAGCTTATAGAGTGTGTTGTGCTTTTCTTAGATACATAATTTTTTACAGTTATTTAGCATTAGTAGTCAGATTAGCGTTCTTGACTTGGCAGCTTGGGTCTTGGCTGATGGGCAAGGGTTTAAAAGTGTGCAGAGTGCGGGCACAAGCTCTTTCCCCAGGGCCCTCACTTCTTATGTGTCTATTGCTTGGGTGTTTCCCTTCTTGATAGTGTCAGGCCTGGTCCTCCTTTAGCTCCCGGGCCCTTCACAGCAGGAGGGAAAAGATGATTGTTAACGGTCTTCTTTTCCCTCAGATAGGGTCCACTTCTCCCACTGAGAAAGACAAGAAATCTAAGGACAAGCAGAAGGAAAGGGAAAAAAAACAGGGGACTCAAGAAAGAGAAACAGCAAGGTAAAGACTGAAAAACATCAAAAGAAAAAGAGACATCAGAATTGGAAAATCCCCAAAGAGATTGCATGATCCGATACTAGAGTCTGGTTTGGATCTAAAGATTCTAAGACATTTAGAACCATCAGTTCCTGGGATCCATCCATCACCTCCTCAGTCTCTATTTTCTCTGGACCCACTGAGAGTTTTAGACTGCATTCACAGGTCCTTTTGGAAAGGAGGTACTCTAGACCATCTTTGTTGGTGCCGTCTTCCTGGTCATCTAGAAGTCTGACCAGGCAGGATGCTGACAGAATGATGAGGAAGTTCCTCAGAATGCATATTCAGATCAGGGTTCTATGGTTACCATCTTCTGGTAATGTACCAAGTGCTGTGCCATCTACCCCGCCTACTCTTTCTTATCTGGATCTGATCCATCCCACATATGCTGCTATTTCAGATCTGATCTCTCCCGGATCACCTTTGCTGGAGCTGGTAGTACAGGTTACTTTGACTCCCATATGTGCCCTTCCTCTTAACGCTCTGAGTTGCTTGGGTCTAGAGGAGACTTGGAGATAAAGCTTTGGTGCTGTGGCACCAAGGGATGGGTCAACATTGAAGTTGTTGGAGCCATTTCTTCCCCTAGGTGCCTCGGCACTCAACAGCTCAGCACCAAGGTCAGACTTGGAGTCGAGGCCTCTAAGTACTGATGCTTTTCTCCTGTCAGGGGATGGGAGGATTCCAGTGGGGCCAATAGTGTCCTTGGTCTTTGAGGCTTTTGAATTGATCCATCACATGCCAAGGAAAAGAGCGCTTCCATACAATTCAGTTGCATCCGAATCCTGGCTAGAGTGTGTTTCTGTTTCTCACCTTCCTGTTAGAAAGGAACAGTCAGTTCCACATGCTTCACATTCTGCTTGCTACATTAGCTCCCAGTCTGATTCAGAACCATGTGATTCCTTCCCAGAATCAGTTCATAGAAAGCAGGCATGCAAGTGGAAGCACTCAGACTCTTCTCCAGAGTCCATCACTGAACGCACAGACTTGGATGAAGGTGAAGGTTCCCCTAGATCACCCACTGAAGACATCATATTCAGCAAAATCCTTGAATTGATGAAGCAAAGAGGTGGATGGTCCATTGATAACTGTTTACCAGAGAAGTCTGTGTTCTTGGAACCTTTGGAACCAGCACATCTTCATCCTTGGTGGTACCCTCCATTGACCCACTAATTGATTTGATTACTGAATGGGCATGAAAGTACCCTGATGTAATGGAGCCTATTCCTAAGAAACTAGATAAAATTTCAGCAGCAGCAGCATACCACAAACACTGGAGCAAAGGTCCACTGGTGGATGCTGTGGTAGTAGAGGTGGTCACAAAGAATGAGCTGTCTGAAGAAAGTTCCTCGGTTTGTCCCCCTAAGAGGTAGCCTGGGGCTACGGATTGCTTTTGGAAATGAATGTATGCTTCAGTGACTTTTGCCCTTTGAGCACTGAACTACTTAGCCCATTTCACCAAATTACAGAGAGACCTGATGAAGGAGATTTCCAAGTCTCTCTGTCTTATGTATTCTGCCTGAAGATGTCCAGAATATGGTGGAATCCCAGTTTTCTATCCTCCATTCTACTTCTAGTGTAGACATATGACTGCTTTCTAACACAGCTAATGGCATGGGCAGAGCAGCAGGCACCAGCATCACCATTCGTTGGCATGCCTGGGTGTGTTTTTTTTTGTTACTTTGCAGAAAGCTGTATGACTTATTTCATTAATGCCCCATTTGACAGGTCTACCTAGTCTGGACTTAAAGGGAAAGACACACTGGTTATGAGTCAACAGGACAGTAAGGCTGTCTCTGCAGTAGGAATTCACTTTTCCACTTTCCTAGAGGTCATAGTCTAGGCATCAGAGGACTGGAAAGAAGATGTGTTTCCAGAAGTCAAAGAGCTCTTACCAGGACACTCCTGGTGACACACCCCCTTATGGTGGAGGAGGAGGTTTCAATAACAGATGTCACCCAAGAGACAGAGGCAGACCACAAAACTGGGTTTTCCGTGGTCCCTTTATTGAAAAAAACTTTCATCTCCCCTAAAGGTTTGCCTGATTGCTGCAGTCTGGAGGCAGGGGAGGGGGGGGGGGCACTTGTCTTTGCACCCACAAGTCTGTAAAAATATAACTATGATTTTTGAGTGCTAAACATAATTTCTAGAGGCTATTCTATACCATTTTCTTTTCCTCCCATCAAGAAGAATAAAGTTCCTGACATTCCACCCAGTCAATGGAAACTTGCAGCAACAGAGATCTCCAAGCTGCTAGGAAAAAGAGTCATCCAGCCCATCCCTGAAGACCACCTAGAATCCAAAATCTACTTGTTATTTTTAGTGCCAAGGAAAACAGGGGACCTCGGGCCCCTTCTGGATCTGAGCCATCTGAATCAATACATAACAGACAAAGTTCTGGAAGATCACACTTCAGTCCATTTTGCCTCTGCTGAAGAAGGACAACTAGATGTGCTTCATAGACCTCAAGGATGCATACTACCACATCAAGGTAGACAAGTGCTCTAGTTGATTTCTCCATTTTAAACTGGGAGCTAATAATTATCAATTCAGAGCCCTGCTGTTCAGTCTCACCATAGCTCCTAGGATGTTTACCAAGGTAATGGCAGTGGTGGCAGCTCATCTTCACCTGCGTGGGATCCATGTCTTCTTGTACCTCAATGATTGGCTCCTGACTGCTACTTCCAGCAACATACTGGTGAATCATTCGGACCTTTTTCTCCAACTGTTGCAAGACCTAGGTATGACAATCAGTCTCACCAAAAGTCATCTTATGCCTACTCAGAAGATAGAATTTATTGGATGCCACCTGACTACAGGTTTGCAGATTGCCCAGCTTCCTGATTTCAGGGTTCTCTCCTTGCATATCACTGTCACTCAAATTCTTCACAACTCCTTTCCACCAGTGAGATTAATTTTATGTCTTCTGAGTCCAATGGCTTCCATAATCTTGATGGTTCCCTTTGCCAAATTTTACATGAGAGTGCTTTAGTGGAACCCAGCTGTCCAATCATCCCAATTTTGTCATCCATTTCATGCCAAGATTCAGATTACCTCAATTTGCAGGATGCAAATATCCTGATGGATAATGTCTCATTCAGTAGTTCAAGGACATCTGTTCCCTATGAACTCCCCTGTGGTGATAGTGATGACTGATGGATCCCATCTAGAGTGGAGCGGCATTTTGAAGGGAAGATGGTCCAGGGCACTTGGAACCATACCAATCATCATATAAATGTGGTAGAGATGATGGTAGTCCTCCTAACATTGCAGGCCTTCCAGGACATCCTCCCCACATGTGTGATAGTACAGATGGAGAACATGTCAGTGGTTTGGTACATCAGCAAACAGGGAGGAACTTTCTCTTATCCCCTGTGTCAAAACGCTATGAGAATTTGGCAATGGATGATGTCTTCTCATGGCTTCTCATGAGAAGCCATAACAATTTGGCAATGGACAATGTCTTCTCAACACTTTCTAATTGCAATACAGTAAACTGTGTGACAAGTTGAGCAGGTCTTTCTTGATGTCTCACCAGTGTTCCCTCAATCCATCAGTGACAACCTTGATTTTCCATCACTGGGGCCAACCTTGCTGCAATCTGTTTGCTTCCTACCTAAACAACAAATGCAGCAGTTACTTTTCCCTGATCCCTCCACAGGGACAGTCACCGAGGGATGCTGTAGCCCACAATTGACTCCCAGGTTTTGTCTCTGCCTTTCCTCCTTTACCATTGATGAACAAGTTCATACAGAAAGTGAGAATGCGCAAGGCCAGGGTAATCCTCATTGCCCCTTTCTGGGCTTGACAAACTTGGTTTCCCTTCTTGTGCCCTCTACTAGTGCATCCTCCATGGATGCTGGACCACTATTCAGATCTCCTAACACATCCATCTGGACTGCCTCCTCTGGACTAGAAAGCTATGAAATTAATCACTTTGTTCCTCCAGTTCTAACATTAGTCAGAGACGCAAAGCTTCCTGCTTTGGTTGTGAGGATTATTTCAGCGTCTCAAAAACAGACCACTACAACAATTTACCATAGCAAATGGAAGAGATTCTCTATTTGGGCCATGGCCAAAGGTTTGGACTCCTTCTCTGTGGCAGTTCATTCCAGTTTAGATTTCTTGTCAGAACTTTTACACAACAGCTGCAGCTATTCAGTGATCAAAGTGCAATGGTAGTGATCTCTAGTTTCCACATTGGCCAGAATGATATATCTGATGTTGTCAATTTTCATTCATTCCTCAACCTCTGGGTTTGGATCTGATCCTCAGATCAAACTCAGCCGCTGTTCTACAGCTCATGGAAACCACAAACTCTCAAGCTCCTCCCTTACCCATAATACAGTAGTTCCCCGCCCTCTCTTGATCTCACTTACCACCATCAGGAACAGATGTGGTTGCTACAGCTCTCGAGCATAGTTGGTTCAAATTTATGATAAGTACATTTTTTCATTGTTATTCCTCCTAACTTTAATCCTTCGTTTAACTCGCTTTGCCACTTAACGGCATTTCTGTATTACTTTCTTTGTTTTCTCTGTAAAAAAAATGCTGTTTACCTTTCTACGTTTACCATTGTTGGCATTCTTTTTGTTAGTTCTTAGCGGTATTTCTTCTGTAATGTTGTTGGTAGACTTTTCTACCATTCCTAATTTTTCTACCAAAAAAAAAAAAAAACTTTCCCTCTCTGTACTGTTTAGTTTCTTTTTGAGCTCATTAGTTTCAATATGGCAGATAAACCTTCAGGGTTTAAAAAAATGTAATAAATGTAGGCATAAGATTCCCTCATCTGATGCCCATGCACTATGTGTGTATTGCATAGGACCTGAGCAGGACCTAAGCTGATTGTACTATTTGTAAATTGTTTAATCCGAGAGCCATCGTGGATCGGAAAAACAAGTTGAAACTTAAAGGCCTTTTGCCTTCAGCCTTTGGTGAATCACTTTCAGGATCTCCTCCATCCATGTCGGACAAGAAAGAGTCTAAGAAGAGACCCATAGAGCATACTAGCTTATTTCACTCTTCCTTGCATCCGACCTCAGAGCCGAGAAAAAAGATTAAAAAGTCTTTGGATCTATCACTCCACAAGTCGTCAGATCCTACAGCCACAGACAATAGGTCCGTTTCTTTGGATCCGACCCTGTTGAAGGTGAAATCTTTGCCTAGGACCTTATATTCCTCTTCAGGATCCAGTTCCATCTCAAGTTCCATCCCTCTTCCCTGAATTCCTTGAAAGATGTCACTCTCCCTCTTTTGCCTCTTCCCAGTCATCCAGAAGTCTCTCAGAAGCAGACATGGATAGAATGATGAGGAAGTTTCTCTTGACACAAATTCAGATGGGAGTTCTCCCAGCTGTGACCCCCATCGGGTCTAGAAGCCTTGACTCGTATGACTCCATCTATTGCTGTACCTACTCCTATCCGTTCTTCGGTTTGCGGAGCCCTCTGATCTGAATATCTGGATGCCTTCTGCTTCATATCCAAAAATCCCCTTATCTTTAGCTCTTAAGTCTTTTCTGAGCATGCCAGCTCCGAGCAGGTTGGAGCTGGAGACCTCTCAGAGCCAAAGCTTCATTGTCGGATCTGTGGGGTTAGGGTCAACTCCAAAGTTGTTGGAGCCATCTCTTCCTCTTGAGTGTCTGCATCCGATAGCTTGGCTCTGACTCCTGTCTCAGGGACAGTGGCATTGGATTAGAGGGAACTGTTGGCCCAGAAGCTTGTCTTCTTGGCTCCAGCAGTTCCTTTCTCCCTGGAGGAATCTGCCTTCTAGGTAGTAGACAGAATATTCTCATCTAGAGATCAGATGCTCCCTCTTCCCTCAGATTCTCAGATATCTTTGTGTTTTGAGCTTCAGTATTCTACTCCACAGGTGCAGCCAGGCCAAAGTCTCCAGATGACCCCACAAGACATAGTTTTCTTTTCTGATACTTCTCCAAAGCAGCCCACCAATGAAGTCCCACGAAAGAGAAAGTGCAAGAGGAGGCACTTGGACCCCCCCCCCCAGAGTCAGTCACAGAAGATATGGATTTCGATGAAGGAGAAGGGTCCCCAAGATTTCCATCCAGTGACATCTCCCTTGGAGACATTTTAGAAATCTTGAAACAACGGGATGGTTGATACTGGCCCACCTACCTCCTGAGTAACAACGCCCACTGATGAGCTCATTGATTTGGTCTCTCAGCGAGTGTGGAAGGAGCCAGATTCTGTAGAGCTGATCCCTAAGAGAACAGATAGGATCCTGGCACTACCTAGTGGAAGGGAATTCTGGAGCAAAGGAGTACCGGTAAATGCTATGGTCATGGCGGCAGACACCAAAAAAGAACTCACAGAGCAGACTCCTATTTATTCCCCTAACATGGAGTCTGGAGCGATGGACAGATTTGGGAAGTGAGTGTATGCATCAGTGGCCTTTGAACTCAGGTCACTGAACTACTTAGCACACTTTACCAGATTACAGAGGGATTTGACCAAGGAGCTCTCAAAAACCCTCTCCGGGACTAGTATGGCTGAAGCAAACTCTAATATTGCTTCACAGTTAGCCACCCTTCAGTCAATATTAAATTCATGTATGCGGTTCATTTCCCATGCAGCTGAAGGAACCTCAAGACCTGTGGGCTCCGGCATATCCATTAGGATGCATGCCTGGACGTGCCTAGTGATTTTATGGAGCCCTTCAAGTCAGTGCGCCTTTTGATGGAAGTTCGCTTTTTGGTCCCAAGGTTAAGGACACACTCTCCAGGTATGAGAAGTATGAAAAACCCTGTCTGCTATTGGTGTACATTTTTCAACTCCTCAAAGAACCTTTTCCTGGAATCAGCAAGGTGGTTGAAAACTGTAGTTTAGGAAGTCCCAGAGTCATTTCCATAACCCACGTGGAGAAAGTTCTCCCTGAGGCAAAGGGGGAATTCCAGTGGAAGATGCCACCCAGGCAGCAGTGGAGGCCCACAGAACCAGGAGTCCAGAAATTCTTTCTCTGACAGGCCCCATCAGTGTTCCTGAAAGGAGGCCTGCTTGCCCACCTCTGGAGGCAGTCAGGGTTTGTTTATCCCTGCACCAGAGAGCCTGACTAGACTTAATAAATGATACTTGGGCACCGAGGATCATTTCCAGAGGTTTTATTATTCCTTTTTCCCATCCACTGCCATTACAAAATAGAATTCCCGATGTTCCAACCAGTCAGAGGAAGGCAGCAGCTTCAGAAATACAAAAGCTGTTAGAAGAAAAGAGTCATCCAAGAGGTTCCTCCAGACCAGAAAGAATCCAGAACATACTCAAGATTCTTTTTAGTGGCAAAGAAAATGGGACTGGAAGCCAATCTTGGATCTCCACACTCTGAACAAGCCAGTTCAACAGACCGAGTTGTGGTTGGTCACACTTCATTCCCTTTTGCCTTTCCTGCACAAGGACGACTGGATGTGCACCGTAGATCTCCAGGATGCGTACTATCACATAAAAATGAACAGACAGTCAAGGAGATACCTTTGGTTCTGGCTGAGAGCCAGTCACTATCAGTTTAGAACACAGCCCTTTGGTCTCACAACAGCCCCAGCTCACTTCAGACTGGAGGAATTCCAAGTGTTTCCATACCTAGATGACTGGCTCCTTAACAGCCTCAACTAAGCATCTACTGATAACAGCTTGAGACTATGTACTCCAGACCTGTTCCAAGCAAGGCATCACAATAAACCACAAGAAATCTCATCTTCAGCCTTCTCAGTCTCTAGAATTCATAAGAGACAATTTCAACACAAATGTCAATGACAGCATCTCTGTCAGTGTCGAGGGTTCAGACCATCCACTTTCAAGTACGCAGAATAATTCAGAGTTGATCCATAGCAGCCCACCAAGTATTACAAACTCTAGAGTCCATGTCAGCAGCAACAGTTCTGCTCACATTAGCAAGGTACCATATGAGAATTCTACAAAGGACATTAGCAACCCAGTGGTCCATCCTGCATCAATCCTTGTCCACTAAGATCAGCATAACTCCAGCCTACATACAGTACCTTCAGTGGTGGATTCACTCAGATAAAATATTACAAGGTCATCCATTCATCTTCCCTCAGCCCAAGGCCATAGTGACCACAGACGCTTTCCAGATTTAGTGGGGGCGGGGGGGCATTTTTTCGGGAAGACTGGTCAGGGCACTTGGTCCCCCAAAGAGGCCAATTTGCATATCAAGTTGCTGGAGATGAGAGTAGTACTCCTAGCATTGCAGTTGTTCCAAGACTCTCTCACTTCCAGCACTATTGCAATTCAAATGGACAATTATCTTAGTTGTATGGTACATCAACAAACAGGGAGGGACCAAGTCTTACCCCTTGTGTCGATAAACCCTGAGGGTGTGGCAGTATCTTCAGATTGATTTCTGATAGCAACACATGTACTGGGAAAATGCAGCATGGTGGCAGACAAGTTGAGCAGGTACATTTTATTAATTGAGGAGTGGTCTCTCAATACAAAAGTGGCGGAGATGATTTTCTGCCAGTGGGGTAAGTCATGCTGTGACATTTTTGCATCCCCCCTGAACAACAAGTGCAGTAGGTTTTTCGCCTAATCCCTCCACTGGGGGAGTCACCGAGAGATGCTGTCCTTCACAACTGGACCCCGTTCTCCCCTATACTTATTCCTCAACTCCCTTAATCCCCAAAGTTCTAAAGGAAGCCTCTCATTTGAAGAACAAATTAATCCTCATTGCCCCTTATTGGCCTCAACAGATCTGGTTTCACTTTCTTTGCTCTCATTTAATCTACCAGCCTTGGATTCTGGATCCAATTCCAGATCTCCTATCTCATCCAACAGACCTGACTCACCCAGACATAATGGGCCTCAGGTTAACCTTATGGTTTCTCCAATTCCATTAATAGTCAGACAACCAATGCTGTCATGGCCAGTATGCCACATTCTCTTATCTTCCCACAAGGATTATACCAGGAAAATATACAAGTTCATATGGAAAATATTTGCCCTTTGGGCATAACAACATGACATGGACCCGTTTCAGCACCAGTTCATAAGATCCTGGAATTTCTGACTTTCATTTTCACTGAGGGGGCTAGTCCTTCTACAATTAAGGTTCAGCTAGCTGCTATCTCCAATTTCCACGTCAGAGTAGATAATACTGCTCTAGCTTCTTCACTTCTTTGAAAAATCCTTATAAAAGGAGTTTTTTTTTTACTGAAGCCCCCCTTCAAGGATGCTACTCCACCGTGGGACCACACCATAATGTTACAGGCCCTGACTAAGGTATCTTTTGAATCTGCACCGAGATGTGAGCTACGATATCTGACTTGGAAAATAATTTTTCTCATAGCTGTAACTTCGACTAGAAGAGTATCAGAGCTGCAAGCCTTATCTTCTAAGCCTCATTATTTAGTCTTTTACAAGGAAAAAATGTCTTTAAGAACTAACGCTTCCTTCTTTTCTATGGTGGTGTCAGGATCTAACATTAATCAAGCCATTAATCTCCCTGTATTCTTCCCAAATTTCTCAAACAAAGGTGAACACATGATGTGAAATTGTTCAATCTCGCCGTTTGTTCTTACACACGGGTTCGGAGCCGATCCTCGGCTCCGAGTCGGCCGCATCACTAGCTCCGCATCTTCGAGAAAGCTCGAGGCACAGTAATATCCCATGATCCTCAGGTGCTAACCCTCAGATCTAGTTTGCCGCTAGCAGCAGATCGCATTGAGAGGCTCGGGCCAGTATAATTTTTTCTATTTTTCTTAATATATAGTTCTCTTTCTACAGATTTATACTCATTTTTTTAGTGTTTAATAAGTATTATAATATAGGTGTTATTTAGACTAGATTAGTTAGTTTAAAAATTCTTTAGTTAAGGCCTTCGGGCTTTTTCTGTCAGGATTGTCAGTATTTAAAAAAAAAAAAAAAAAGTTTTTTTGCCTTTAACTTCTTCTTTTTCTATTATATATATATATATATATATATATATATATATATATATATATATATATATATATATATATATATATATATCATAGTGTGCTGTGTGTTTTACATTTTTATATATATATTACATTTAAATTGTATTATTACACTTAACATTATATAGGGATTTTTTTCTTAAGTGTGCTGTGTTTTTTGGATTTTTCCTTTTTTATTTCAAAATGTCAGAAAAGACCAAATCTGGTTTCAAAAGGTGTCAGTGCGGACAGAAGATGTCCATTACTGACAACCACTCATCCTGCGTCTACTGTCTTGGCCCTCTCCACTTGCAGGAAGACTGTTCATTTGTCATTCCTTTAGTGGGAGGGTCATGCTGGAAAGACGCAGGAAGTTGGTTGACAGAGGGTTGATTAAACCCGAATTTCAGGAGGCCCTGGACAAGGCTGAACAGGTATCCAAGTCTTCGAAGGGGTCGAAGTCTTCAAGAGTGTTGGAGCCCAAGTCATCGGCTCCGAGCACCTCTTTTCAGATTCGGACGCCGGCTCCTATGACTTCGGTGCCGGGTGTCGAGAGTTTATCTCTGCACGAGGCTCAGGTCTTGGAGCCGGTATCAGAGGTACCACCGTCTGCTATCCTTCGCTCAGTGACGGCTTCAATCCCTTCGACCCATTCTTCGAGGCCCCTTTCGACTCTGATGTGGACCGAGTGGTACAGAAGCTTATGGAGAACTCAGCTTTGTCCAAATTAATCGAGGTTTCGTCCCAGCTGGTTTCGAAACTCGAGGCTATTCCTGTTCCCTCAACACTTCCTCCTCCGAGACCCGTCGAGTCATCGGAGTTAGGAGTCGAAGAACTGATGATTGTAGAGCCCTCGGTGCCGAAGCCTTCAGTGGTGCTATCGGCTCCGTTGACCTCGACTCCTTCCGAACCAGCCAGAGAGTCTCGGAGCCGAAGATCTTTCCTAGGTTCCGGGGGGATAGTCGAACCGAGATATCGGTTCCGACTCTTCCCCTCGGTGCCTCGGCTCAGATCAGTTCGGATCCGTCCTCGGTGTCGGAGCCCGTGGTTCCAATTCCGGAGAAACGACCTCCTTTTTCGGATCGGGTCGGATCTTCGGGTCGGGGCACCGGTGCCTTTGACATCATGAGGAAGGTCTTGTCTGATCAGACACATACTTCAACAGTATCTTCCACTCCTTCCCCAAAAGGTGCGCGCTCTGATTCTGTGCCTTCGGCTCCTACCAAGCGCCGAGACCCAATGCCTCAGAAGTCCCCACAGGGCGACTCTGGTTCCTCAGATGCATCCCCAGAAGCTCCCGCTGAGGATGTTCCGAGGAAACGACTGTGCAAGAGGAGGCACATAGATTCCCCCCTCAGGAATCTCTCACATCTGATACCAATTTAGATGAAACAGAAGGGTCCCCACGGTCCCCTCTGAGGATGTCTCTGCTTGCAGACATTTTGGAAATCCTGAAACAAAGGGGGGACTGGCAAACCCTTACCCCTTCTGTGGATGAATCGGTCTTACTGAAGGCATTTGGGACTCAACCTTCTACCTCCTGGGTGACTCCGCCCTTTGACGATCTCATGGATCTAATAACCCGGAGGGCTTGGGAAACACCCGATACAGTGGAACCAGTCCCTCGTAAACCAAATAAATACATGATGGCCCCCCAGGATAAATCTTATCTTACAAAAGGGGTTCCCATAGATACTATGGTGGTGGCGGCGGCCACTAAGAAAGAGATGTCTGAATCATCTTCCTCTGTCCATCCTCCTAATAAGGATTCTAGGACAATGGACAGATATGGGAAGCACATATTTAGTTCGGCGACTTTTTCCATCCGATCGCTCAACTACCTTATGCATTTCACGCGTTTACAGAGAGATCTCATTAAGGAACTGGGAGATACTCTCCAGGGACATACAGATGCTGCTGTCGCCGAGAAAGTGACAGCTAACTTAACACCCTAAATTCCATAGTCAACTCGTCCATGAGGCTGATTTCATACGCAGCCGAAGGGTCGAGTAGAGCGGCAGCTTTAGCGATCGCCCTGAGAAGGCAATCCTGGTTGCGCTTATGCTCCTTTGCGGAAGCCTTTAAGTCTTCCTTGCCAATGCCCTTTGATGGTGCCTCCTTGTTTGGGCCCAAAGTAAAGGAGACTCTCACGGGTGTGAACAAGAAGGGAAGACCCTGTCTGCCATAGGGGTCCGCTTTTTCCGTCCCATCTAGACCCTACCCTAAAGGGCAACGAGGAGGAAAATGTGGTTCCGAAAGACTCAGGGATCTTTTCAGCACACCCAGTGACGCCCTCCAGAGGCAGAGGAGGGGAAGAACGGAAGACGCCGCCCAGCCGGCAGAGGGGTCCGCAAAATCAGGGCGACAGAGAGACTTTCTCTGGAAAGCCCTTCCAGCACTCCTGAGTGCAGGCCCGGCTGTCCTACTCTGGAGGCAGTCGGGGGTCGCTTGGCTTTATACCCAGAGGCCTGGCTAAATCTTACATCAGATTCCTGGGTAAAAAGCATAGTTACCAGAGGCTACAACATTCCCTTCATCAAAATGCCACCCAACTCCAGAAAACTCCCAGACGTCCCACCCAGTCTGCGAGACCAGGCAACCATAGAGATAGGAAGGTTGCTCGAAAACAGAGTCATCCAACCAGTCCCGGCGGACCAAATAGGATCCGGAACTTACTCAAGGTTCTTTTTAGTTCCAAAGAAAACAGGGGACTGGAGGCCAATTTTAGACCTCAGCAAGTTAAATGCCTTTGTGAAAAAGGAAAAGTTCCGGATGGTCACGCTACAGTCAATCCTCCCTTTTCTGCAGAAGGGCGACTGGATGTGCTCTATAGATCTCAAAGACGCATACTACCATATCAAGATGGCCAGGGCGTCCAGAGATCACCCGCCCGGCTGGGAGCCAGTCATTTCCAGTTTCACGCCTGCCCTTTGGTCTCACCTCAGCCCCCAGGGTGTTCACCAAATGCATGGCAGTAGTAGCGCCTCACTTGAGACAAGGGATTCCCGGTGTTTCCTTATCTAGACGACTGGCTCCTATCTGCCACCACCGAGTATCGTCTTCTACAAGCCAGGGATTACACCATCAGTCTTTGCTCTTCACTAGGCATAACGGTGAATTTTGGAAAATCTGTCTTATCGCTGTCACAGCGTATCTTATTTATAGGAGCACAGCTAGACACCTCCCTGGCTCAAGTTACTCTCCCTCCACCAAGAGTATCAGACCTCAGACAGCAAATTTCACTCCTTCTACACAGCAAGAGAGTCCCTGCACGACAAATATTAAGAGTGCTAGGCTTGATGGCAGCCTCCCTTATTGTAGTTCCTTTAGGCAGGATGCACATGAGGATTCTTCAATGGATGCTATTCGCCCAGTGGTCGTATCGACAACTTCCACTGTCTCACCTAAATCTTGATCACTTAATTCTTGCAAGAAGGATCTCTTGTGGTGGATACACAGTCAAGAGCTAACACTAGGACGACCGTTTGTATTACCCAGTCCATTAGCAACTCTAACCACGGACGCTTCCCTGATAGGGTGGGGGGGATTCTTTCAGGGACAAACAGTCCAAGGTCAATGGTCCAACTTGGAGTACAATCTGCACATCAGTGTTCTAGAGCTGAGGGCAGTGTTTCTAGCGTTGCAACACTTTCACAAGTCCTTACCTCAGGGAACAGTGACAGTTCAGACAGACAACATGTCAGTGGTCTGGTACATAAACAAGCAAGGGGGAACCAGATCTTACCCGTTATGCAGAGAGGCCCTCAGAATTTGGCAATGGGCAAAGTCCACTGAACGCTTTCTGATAGCAACACACATCCCGGGGACTTCCAACGTAATCGCGGACAGGTTGAGCAGAGCCATCCTGTTCCCTCACGAGTGGTCCCTCAAACCTCAAGTGGCGGAAGAGATCTTCCGCAGACGGGGCCAGCCTTGCTGCGACCTGTTTGCATCCCCATTGAATGCCAAATGCAGAAGCTACTTTGCCCTGTTACCCTCCAGGGGTGTCCCCAGGGACGACTGGTATACGATTGGCCCCGGGTCTCCTTTACGCCTTTCCTCCTGTTCCACTAATTCCCAGGTTTTTGCAGAAAGCCAAACATCTAGACAGGACCATAATACTAATAGCCCCATTCTGGCCTCGACAAATCTGGTTTCCTTCCTTCAATCTCATCAAGTGGAGGAACCATGGATGCTGGACCCGAGCCAGACCTGTTGACGATTCGTCGGGAGTTCCTCACACCTTTCTCAAGTCCCTCAAACTGACAGCTTGGCTGCTCCGCTTCCCAACTTAGCCAGGTCGGAGTTACTATCCCCTGCAGTACAACAAATTGTTGCATCTTCTCACAAACCATGTACAAGGAAATTGTACAACAGCAATGGAACTGTTTTATGACTGGGCCTCCAAACAAGGTATAGATCCATTCGGGGCTCCAGTACACAAGATACTAGATTTTCTTACCACACTTTTCAAGAAGGAGCATCAACATCCACTATAAGGGTTCAACTGGCAGCTATATCCAATTTTCATATTGGCCGTGAAGATGGTTCTCTTATGTCCCACAGACTTTGTAAAGCCTTCATGAAAGGTACCTTTCACCTCCGTCCCCCCTTTCGTAATCCAATAGCACCTTGGAATCTTAATCTCATGCTGTCACAACTCATGTTGCCCCGTTGAACCAGCAGCCACAACTCCGTTAAAATTCCTTTCGTGGAAAACACTTTTTCTGGTTGCCATCACTTCCGCCAGGAGAGTTTCAGAGCTACAGGCTCTATCTATCCGACCCCCGTACATGATTTTTCATCCAGATAGAGTAACCTTGCGCACCAATCCGTCCTTCCTTCCGAAGGTTTGTTCGATTCAGAACATCAATCAATCTATCGAACTACCTACCTTCTTTAAAAAACATTCCAATAAGTTAGAATACACATTGCACAATTGGACGTTCACAGGCAACTAAGATTTTACTTACATAGGACAAAAGAGTACAGAAAGTCAGATCAACTATTTGTCTCATATGCTGACCAAAGGAAAGGACAGGCAGTAACGAAGGTTACCTTATCCAAATGGCTCTCAGATTGCATACATTTTGTATATGGTGAATCGAAACAGCAACTCCCTTTCAAACCCAGAGCTCATTCTACAAGGGCGATCGCTGCCTCTTCAGCCCATACCGCCGCTTTGCCTTTAGATACCATTTGTGCAGCGGCAACTTGGGCAAAACCACATACTTTTATCGCCCACTATAATCTAGACAAAAGCTCCAGGGACAGGGCGACGTTTGGTTCCACTGTACTCAGGAATGTTCTCCCTTGAGCCACCCAGGAAAAAGGAGCTAGACGCTACGATGTGTAAGAACAACGGCGAGATTGAACAATTTCACATTAAGAAGTTATGTTCTTACCATAACGCTCCATGTGAATTATTCATCTCGCCTTTGTTCTTACATTCCTCCATCCCCGTCCCCAAGGTCTGGGAGAACGGTTTCAACTGAATTCCTTTTCAGCCTTTTCTAGATATGGTTAGCATATTATTGTACATTAGTAATGGCATCTTTTCTCCTCTATTTGACAGTAGGGTTCCAGACACTGTGTAGTATCTGTTTATAAGTGTTCTAGACACAGTTCTAAAAGGGATTCTTCTGGTATAGCAAACTAGATCTGAGGGTTAGCACCTGAGGATCATGGGATATTACTGTGCCTCGAAGCCAAGATGCGGAGCTAGTGATGCGGCCGACTCGGAGCCGAGGATCGGCTCCGAACCCGTGTGTAAGAACAAAGGCGAGATGAACAATTCACATGGAACGTTATGGTAAGAACATAACTTCTTATTACATTTATTGGATGTGCATAAACAATTACATTTCTATCTGCACAGATCTGCCAAATTTAGGAAATGTGACCAGCTGTTTGGTTCATTTTCAGACAACAGATTGGGTCAACCATTCTCAAAATTAACTTTATCAGGATGGGTGATTGAATATATTTCCTTTGTGTATAACATGTTAGGTTTGGTTCTTCCAAAACCATTGAAGGTGCACTCAACTAGTCCATGGCGACTTCATCAGTCTTCCTGTCTAGAACTTCCATGGATGATATTTGTGCAGCTGCAACGTGGGCTAATCCACATACTTTCATTACTAATTACAAATTGGATCTGGTTTCTAGGGGATGAGCAGCCTTTTGCTCTACAGTTCTCAGGAATATCCTTGTTTAGAGTCTACCTGGTATTCAGGTAGCTTGGGAGTCTGTCTCAGAGGTTGAGGAATGAATGAAAATTGACATCAGATGAATAAGTTATGTACTCACCATAACATTTCATCTGTGTTGTCCATTTTCATTCTTCCTCAACTCCCATCCTTCCAGCCCCCTACCTTTTTTTCTTTGCTGACTTCTGGTAAACCGGGAGAGTGATTTTACATCCAAGTTCCTTTTTCCTTGAGCTCCAGAAAATGATTCCCATATTATTTGTAATATAGTTATGTTTTACTATAGGAACCAGCAAATAAGATCTGGAGAGGGAGGGAGGGAAACTACTGCATTATGGGTAAGGGAGGAGCTTGAGAGTTTATGGTTTCCATGAGCTGTAGAACAGCGGCTGAGTCAGATCAAAGGATCAGATCTGAACCCAGACATTGAGGAAGAATGAAAATGGGCAATACAGATTGAACGGTGTGGTGAGTACATGACTTCTTTTTCTATAGCTTTCTTATGAGTTTCTAAAGCCTTTTTTAAAAGGAACTTTTCTCCTAAGGCCTCCTATCAGAAACCCAGTTCCTCCATGGGATATTACCATTATGTTGCAAGCATTGACTCACCCACACTATGAAATGGTAGCATCAGCTGATTTAAAATTCCTATCCCGGAGAAATGTTTTTCTAGTGGTTGTTACTTCAGCCAGATGAATTTCTGAGATGGAAGCACTTTTATGCAAACCTCCATATTTGTTTTTTTTTTTCTCATAGACAAGTTTCCTTAAGGACTAATGCATCTTTCCTTTCTAAGGTGGCATCCAAATCTAGTCTGAATCAGTCAATAAATTTACCAGTCTTTTTTCTGAGATTTTCAAACAAAGGTGAGTACATGCTTCATATGCTGGACATTCATCAAGTTGATAGTCTACCTTCACAGGACCAAACCCTTCAGAAAATCAGAGAAGTTATTTGTGGCATTTTCAAAGTCCAAGTTAGGCAAAGCAATTGCTAAAATGACTGTGTCTAGATGGTTATCATGCATTTCCTTGACTACAATAAGATGGGCTTGTCTTTACAAACTTAACCTAATGCACATCTCCACAAGGGCAGTGGCCACATCAACAGCCTTTGCCGTTAGGCTCCCTGTTGATGATATTTGTGCAGCAGCTACTTGGTCAACAGTTCATACATTTGTATCTTATTATAAGATGAACAATCTAGATCACGTTCCTCCTTTGGCTCCACCATCCTCAAAAACATCCTTCCTTGGTACCACCCAGGTCTGTATACTTGGGAATCTGCCCCATAGTTGAATAGGATGAAATTAGACAACATTGGATACAAATGTCATGTACTCACCAAACTGATAGATCCATGTTGTCTGATTTTAGTCTGGTTCAACCTGGTTCCCTTCCAAATTCTCACAAATAGGATTCTGATGACGGGGTTGACGTTGGCATTCCCTGTCTGTGAGCAGTCCTTAGTGCCATTTCCACATAACCCAATCATATTTTCTGTCATACATTCTAGAATTAGTCTTGAACAGAATTAAATGATTTTGTTGTTCTGCATATGGAAGTAATGCTTAATGGGGGGAGGCAAACACTATCTGTGGTACTGAAGCACAGTTCATGGAGTTATTGGTGGGAAGGAGTCAGAGCCCTGGAATTGAAAAGCTTCAGGATTGGTGCTGAGGTTGGATCCTGTTGGATCCAACAATCCACAATTGAACTAGACCAAAACCAGACAACATGGATCTATCATTATGGGGAGTACATATGTTTCATTTCTTCCTTCTCCTGTCAGCATGAAAAAGAAAATTTCTTGGGTGTCAGCCAGCTTCCACACTGCCACAGCAGCAAATGGGTGAATCTATTGTGGACAGATATGGTTCTTCTTCTCTGTTCATTGTTGTTTGTCAGACCCTCTGGTCTAGTTCCTGTGGAAGCCACTAAGAAATGGGAGTTAGACACATCATCTATAGGTGTAGGGTTGTTCTCTCCAGGCAAGGAAGAACTACTCTTGTCAGTCTTGGAGGAAGGAATGGGAGAAAGTTTACCACATAACTGGATTAGGTTGCATGATTTCTGGGATAGTGTCCCTGTTATGAGTCATTCCTTTTTCCAGGGAGTCTCCCAGGAAAAGAAAATGAGGAATTAAGGCTGCTTCTTCTCCTGTTTCTTTAACTATGGGCAGATAAGACTAGCTAGTATTTATTTGTGTATTTATTACTATTTAATAAACAGGCAGTTGGGCTAGTCTGAAGATCCCTTTTTAGCCACAACCTAGGCTTAAATGTGCAGTGACAAATTCTGAAAGTACCACACAGAAGTTAAAATAGAAGTTCATCATACAACCAAACAAAACATTGTTCCATTGGAGTATCATAGGTTTAGGATGAAAAATATAAATATACAGATCTGATGTTGTCCTTTCCATTTTTCCTCACTATTGAGTTACAGATCCAACTCTACCACATTTTTCAGACTTGGATTCTAGTATTGAGCTCCTCCCTCTACCCACAATGCTCTACACTCTTTAAACTTCCTTAGATCTCATTTGCTGCCTATCGGGTACAGATGTAGATTCCTGGCCTCGGGTGAGAACTGCTTGGTTTACTGTTAAGATAAGTCAAATTTTTTTCCTTTTCTTATGCTTTTTGAGTCTGCAGTACTTTTTGTTAGTTTATCCTCCCCTTCCCATTAGTTTTTTGCAGGTGTTAGGGGCTATGCTCTTCTTCTACCATCCTGCTTCTTTTTCCAGAGTAGTTGGCACTTCTCCCTTCCATTGCTGTGTCTTTCTTGTATCTTCTGTTAGATAAAAAAAAAAACTTTCTCTAATTGTTGAAGTTAAGATTTCTCTTAAACTTTGTTGCTGTTTTTGGTGTGCAGTGTTTTTTCTGTGTGTGTGTGTGTGTGTGTGTGTGTGTGTGTGTGTGTGTGTGTGTGTGTGTGTGTGTGTGTGTGTGTCTGTGTGTGTGTGTGTGTTCTGTACAGTTGCAGTATGTCTGAAAAGCCAGCAAGTTTTAAGCACTGCTCAGATTGTGGGCATAAAATCCCCCAATCTGATGCACATAGTAAATGTGTGTATTGTTTTGGGCTGGGCCACCTGCGATTGGTTTGTGACATTTGTGATGGTTTTAATCCTCGTGCCATTGCAAATTGCAGGATCAAGCTAATATTAAGTGGTCTTTTACCTGCTTCTTCTTCCTCATCAGGGGTTCAAACCAGTTTATTATCATTAGCTCAAACGGCAAAACATTTGCCGCTTGAAATAATGAAAATGTAAACCGAAACGAAACATTTTAAGCATTGTCAGCCCAAATGATCGACACATTTGAGTCAACATTGTTGCCGAAAATGTGACGTGATAGTGGTATCAAACTCCTATATGACATATGTTTTTGCAGGGGGGCTGTGCCCCCCTGCACCCCATTGTGGGGGCTGCACCCCCACACTCCCTGCTACTAATTTATTCCAACTCCGAGATTGCACTACAGTGGGGATATGAATGAATTTCCTATCTCCACTGTACTGTGATCTCGTACATATAGTCAAAAACACTTATGCGAATGCACTACTGCATTCGCATATGTGTGTTCGACTATCCAACTGGCATTTCATTTTGCTAACAACATTCTGATTTTCAGCAGCATAACTGTTAACAGCATGTTGTTCACTAAAATGATAGTAAACCATTCAAACCCCCTATGTGAGTCATACTGGATCTTCAAAGCCCAGGAAATGTCCTCACAAGACCTCAATGGCTTCCTTGGAGCCTCCTTCCAAATCGGCTAAGATCTCGGAACCAGTCATGTCAGATCCAAGACCTACTTGTGCCCCATCAGATCCAAAATGCTCCTCGGATCTGACAGGCACCATTACCAAGATTACCTCTTCTAGGCCATCCTCTTCTACTTCGAGACTAGGATCTTGGATCCAAGAGTTAGGCCCGGGATGCCTGAGTATTCCATCAAGGCGGTTTCTCCAACTTTGCCCTCTAAAATCTTATAAACTCCCTCCAAACATTCAAGATTTGCATCAGTTACTTCCTCAAGGTCCTCTAATTGCCTATCTGATGTTGATATGGACAGGATGATACAGAGGTTCCTGAAAGCTCAAATCCAGATGGGGTTTTTGTCAGCTCTGTCCCCAGTTGGAACCATGAGTGTCCCCACTACTCTGATTCAGTCTCCTTCTCTGATCCTACCAGTGATCTCGGAACCCCAGGATCCTAGGTACCCAAGAGAGTTGGCGTCAGATCCAGGGAAGCTTCCTTCCTTGACTTTGATGGGTACCCTGACCAGCTGTGCTCTGATTTCTTCAGATCAGAGTGGGTCTCAGATCCATGATGGCAGTGTTGGATCCAAAGGGAGGGGGTTCATCTCCAACCTTCCTGGATCCATCCCATCCTCTGGGAGCTTTGGCCCTCGACAGCTCAGGTCTGATTCTGTCTGGAGGCCACAGATCAAAAGTTGTTCTCACCCTTTATTTCTCAACTGCATTGGCCTCGAGGGAGATGGGACAGTTTCTCTTGGTCTGTCGGCTTTCCAGATTGTAGAAAAGGCTTTTCTCTGTTCACAGAGAATTGACCTCTCTTATCTCTGATCCTGCTCTTCATCCTTCACTGGATCTAAGTGCTAAACCCATCATTCCTGTCCAGGGTCAGCCTACCACAAGAAGCCTCCAGATCCTTCCCCCTGAGGAAGCCCCTCTTTCTTCCAGTGCCTCCCCTGAACTCCCCCCCAGAGAAGGTTCCTTGAAAGAAAGCACGCAAAGGAGGCACATAGATTCCCTGATGGAATCACTTACTGAAGACACAGACTTTGATTCAGGAGAAGGATCTCCAAAATTACCACCAGATAATGTCTCCTTTGGAGATATCTTGGAAATCCTTAGACAGAATGGTGGCTGGTTGGCCCATCCTCCTCCTTCTGAAGAGTCCGTTTTCATGTAGGCTTCATGTAGGCTTTCATGGTGGGCCCATCTGTGTCTTGGGTGCCCCCTCCATTGGATGACCTAATTGACTTAGTTTCCCACCGGGCTTGGAAGGAGCACGAAGCAATCAAACCAATTCTCAAATGCCCTGACAAATTTCTTGTTCCTCTTAAAGAAAGGCTGCATTGATCTAAAGGTTTTTCCTGTCGATGGCATTGTTGTGACAGCAGTCACCAAGAAGGAGCTATTGAACAAAGCTCCTCTGTCAATCTGCTGAAAAGGGAGTCTCGAGTGATGGACAGGTTTGGTAAATGGAGTTACACCTCTGCTACCTTTGCTCTGAGGTTGTTAAATTACTTGGGACATTTCACTCATTTGCAGAGAGATTTGGTTAAGGAACTTTCCAACTCTGTTTCAGAGACCATGTCGGAGGAGGACTTCAAGAAAGTATCTTCCCTGAATTGGCTACTCTTGCTTCTGTGACTAACTCCTCCATGAGGCCCATCTCCCATACAGTGGACGGTACCTCACGGGTAGCTGTCTCAGGTATTGCTTTCAGAAGACATGTCTGGATGAGGCTTTGTGACTTTGCAGAACCTTTCAAGGTGTTTTTTGTCAATGCTGCCTTTGATGGCTCCTCTTTGTTTGGGCCATCTGGCAAAGAAACTCTTTCCTGCAGTGAGCAGTAAGGAAAGACCCTGTCTACGATTGGGATCAAATTTTTTTTCCCCTCAGCCTACCTTTTCTATAAATCAGCAAAGTGATAAGAAGACTTGGTTTCGAAAGTCTCAAGGGCCTTTTATAGGATCAATGTGAGGATTCTTCCTTCAGAGGCAGAGGAGGAGGTTTCATTGGTAGACACCGCCTCAGAGGCAGATGGCATCCGCAGAATCAGGGCTTCAGAGAACTTTTCTCTGACAAGCCATATCAATGCTCCTGAAGCTCTGCTTGGCTGTCTATCTCTGGAGGCAGTCGGGGTCATTGTTCCCTGCACCTGGATGCCTGGACCAATCTGACAACAAATGCCTTGGTGCTAAACATAATATCCAGAGCTTATTACATTCCCTTTTCCCTTCCACCTTCCTGATGTACCACCCAGTCAGAGGGAGCATGCAGTACTGGAAATTCAAAAATGACTGAAAAAAAGAGTTATCCAAGAGGTCCGAACCAAACAAGAGTGCCAAAGAAAATAGGGGACCTGAGATCCATTCTAGAGCTGAGCAATCTAAATCAATATATAAATAAGTCAAAGTTCTGGATGGTTACGGTTCAGTCCATTCTACAGCAGTAGAGCTTCAGGATGCATACTATCACATTAGAATAGACAGACATTCCAGAAGTCATCTCTGCTTCAGGCTGGGAGCCAGTCATTACCAATTCTGAGCTCTGCCCTTCGGACTCACCACAGCCCCGAGGGTGTTTACTAAATGCATGGCAGTAGTGATAGCTCACCTGAGACTGAAAGGATTCCAGGTGTTTCTGTATTTGGATGACTGGCTTCTCATTACCCCAACCTGGCATCAACTACCTCAGGCCAGGGATTATTTGTTCCAGAGCTTCAGCTCCATGGACATTACCATAAATCTTGCCAAATCGAACTTGTCTCGCATTCAGAGGTTGGAATTCATCAGTGTCTTTTTGGATATGTCACACCAAAGAGTGTCTTTGTCTCCACATTGCATAACATCTTTGAGAAGACAAGTACGGGACATAATCTCTTTACCATCTCCTTTGGCAAGATTGATACTTCAAGCTCTTGGCTCTGTGTCAGCTGCAGTCATCCTAGTGCTCTTAGCAAATTTTTTTTATGCAACTCCTCCAATGAACCTTGGCTGTTTAGAAGTCTATTATTTACCATCAGTTATCTGTTCCTATCAAGTGAACTCTGATTTGTAGATGGCATCTTCAGTGGCGCATTCATTTGGATGACCTGTTCCTGGGCAGGTCATTCCTTCTTCCTCCACAGTGAACATGGAAGCTTCCTAACTAGGGTGTGTGGGGGGCTTTTCAAGGGAAAGATGGTCCAAGACATGTGGTGTTCCTCGGAGAACAGTTTACATATCAATGTCCTAGAGATGAGAGCAGTTCTTCTAATGTTGCAATACTTTTCAGGACAGCCTCCCCTTTGGGACTGTTGCAATACAGACTGACAACATGTCAGTAGTCTGGTATATCAACAGACAAGGAGGAATCCATTCTTACCCCTTATGCAGAGAGGCCATGAGGGTCTGGGAATGGGCAATATCTTCAGACCGCTTTTTAGTTGCAACACATATGCCAAGGAAAACCTGTGTTCGTGCAGAGAAACTCAGCAGGTCCATCCTGACACCTCACTAGTGGTCCCTCAATCAGTCAGTGGCGAATCTAATTTTCGGCCATTGGGGCCAACCTTGCTGCGACCTCTTTGCGTTCCCCCCCCCAAAACAACAAGTGCAGCAAGTACTTTGCTCTGATCCCCCCTCTGGAGGAGTCTCTGAGGGATGCTGTGATTCACAGTTGTCCCACCAGTCTCCTTTATGCCTATCCCCCTCTTCCATTGATCTTGAAGTTTCTGCAGAAAGCCAGAAGGCTGACGAGTTCAGTAATCCTCATTGCCCTCTATTGGCTTCGTCAGATATCGTTCCTCTTTCTCTGGTCTCGTCTGAAATATCCTTCATGGATTCTGGAGCCCAAACAGGACCTCCTATCTCACCCATCAGGGAATCATCATCCCGGTCTACTCACCCTCAAACTGACCGCTTAATATCTCCATTTCTGGTAATTGTACAAAATTCTAGGTTAGCTTCTGCTGTTCGAGACATGGCTTTAGCTTCCCAGAAAGCTTCAACTAAAAAAGTGTACAGAAGCAAATAGAAAAGATTTGTCATTTGGATTTCCAAAGAGAATATTGATCCTTTCTCAGTCCTAATTTCAGCCATCCTTCTTTTTCTTACTTCTCTCTTAAAGGAATGGGCTAGTTTTTCCAGTGTAAAACTTCAGCTGGCAGCCATATCCAACTTTCATGCTGGAAAATTTTCTGACTACATTGTACATCTAGATTATGCAAGGCATTCATGAAAGGGATTTCTCTGCCTAGACCCCCAGTAAAAGATCCTTTTCTGATGTGGGATATCACAGTTATTTTTCAAGGCCTAACTCAAAAGCCCTTTGAACCAGCTAATGATTGTGAAATGAAATTCCTTTCTTGGAAAACTATCCCTTCGGTAGCCATCACGTCAGCAAAAAGAATTTCTGAACTTCATGCCTCATCATCTAAACCACCTTACATTATTTTTCATAAAGACAGAGTATCCCTCAGTACCAATCCATCCTTTATGCCTAAATTAGACACAGAGACAAATATTAACCATTCTGTACAATTGCCAGTCTTCATTCCAAAATTTTCTAACAAGGGCGAATACGTTTTGCATTTGATTGATGTTCACAGACAACTATGATTCTGCTTTCATAGAACAAAACAGTAGAGGAAATCTGACCAACTATTTGTATCTTTTTCACCAATCAATATACTCCAAGCAGTCTCCAAAGTTACATTGGCCAAATGTATTGCAGACTGTATTTCACTAATCTATTCAAAAACATGGTTTGCAGTTGCTTTGCCCACCTAAAGCCCATTCTACTAGATCTGTGTCTCCAGAAATAGAGTCTTTTTTGGTTCAACAGTGCTCTGGCATGTCCTTCTTTGAGGCCACCCAAGATTAGCGTAGTTGGGAACTCTGAAACAATAGTGCGGAAGAATGAAAAGGACAACATCAGATTTAGAAGTTATGTACGTACCATAACTTGGCATCTATGTTGTCCATTTTCATATCCAGCCATCCCCCAACCTAGTTGTTCCTAGAGAATCTATGGAACTTATAGGAACCTTTATGTTCCTCGTCTGAGACTGTGATTTCATTCTGTCTATACTGTCTCTTTATTTCGAAGGGAATAAGGCAGCAAACTTGAGGAAACTGTAGAGAATGTTGAGCATTGTAGGTAGAAGAAGGAGCTTGAGACTAGGCTCCAAGTCTGAAAAATGCATCCAAATCAGATCTGAAGGTCAAATCTGTAACCCAATAGTAAGGAAGCATGAAAACTGACAACACAGATACCAGTTATGGTAAGTACATTACTTCTAATTATGTACCTTGGTGGAGTTTTAATGCACACCTGTAAAGATGCCCTAGGAATTCATATAGGGACTGGCACAGGTATGCATAAATAGTACTAAAGATGCAGTAGCAGTGTACAGTAAGATTTGGCAGCAGAACAAAAATACATACAAGATGCAGAAGGAATTTACAATATGGTTTGGCAGCCAAACATAAATACAAATAACATACACCACTAATACACAACTGCCTAAGGGATTACTTTCTGCTTTTAATGTTTTAAACCATGTTTACTACAAACAAAAAAATAAAAAGCTTTTCCTCATATTCTGTCACTGACTCCCAGTCAGATGAACAGGGAATGGAGGAAGGATGTTTTTAAACTCTCCTCAGACTGAAAATTCTGATTCTGAGGAAAGTGTTTATTCAGGTTTCCCTCCAGAATATCTATATTTTTTCTGAGATTTTAGCCGAAAATGAAATATTTATTTCAGTGGGAGCAGAATGAGGTTTATATTTCTCAGTGAAAGTATTATGATTTGTTGCAGTAGGATATATCAGAACCTGCAGTTGTCAGTCCTGTTTTATCAGCTTTAGAGGATGCTTTCTTGCCAGCTTGAAGCATGTCTGACAGTCAACCTGTAGCTCTTAAAAAGTAGGTTATACAAAGCACCTCAGACTCATAAATATCTGTTTATTAATCCTAAAATAGACCTTGCAGTTATTTCCTTATCTAAAACTTGTGCTGTTAAACAGATTGCAAATGCTAAACTCGTTCCCTCTGACAAGGATGGGAAATCTTTTAATATATTTGGAAAGAAAATGTATTCCTTTGCAACTTAACTTTTACTGACAGGTTCACATGTTGAAAGTTTTACCAGCTTTTTTGAGAACATGAGACAGTTAACTGTTAATATTCCCTCTTCGGAGGATAAAATTCTTTGAATTCCTTGATTGTTTCTGTTTCTCATGTAATCATCACTCCTTAAAGTTATTCTATTATTCTACTGATGCTGTCCCCAGAGTTGATACTACTGCCTCACTTATGAGAATATTTGCTTGGTTATGTTCTCATATCTTACCAGAAGATACTAAAATGCACAGTATCTGAATTCAAAAGATGGTAAGGCAAACCTCCACAGAATCCAAAATCCTAGTCATAGGTGACTCCATTGTGAGAGACACTGATGCATCACTCCTCAGGGTGTTAAAAGGTTACAGTCAGTTGCCCATCGGGTGCTAGAATTCACCACATTACGCAGGCACTCAAGTCTTTGCACCACAAGTACACATGACATTTCATGGTACATGTGGATTTAAATGAACTTGAGACATACCTCTTTGGACTGTATGAATAGAGGCATGATGGAGTTCTCATAAGATGTGCCCAAGGCAAGTATGAACCTAGTCTTGAGCAGCATTTTACCTTCACCAAGAATGACGTTGCAAGACAAACAAAAGATTATTGACCTCAACAATTGGCTTAGCTTCTGGTATTATTCAAAGGGGGTCCAATAAATAACAGACTGGGAGGAGATGGTAGACTGTCCTAACTGCTTTGCTAGGGATGGCCTGCTGCTAGCCCCCAAGGCTTTCCTACACATCACCAAACATAATCTGGATAATATAAAAGGTATTGCTGCTCAACACTTGGGGCTTTAGCAAAAAACTCCACTTCCTACAAGCATTCCTTATGCTGGAAAACATCGATATATGCATAGTTACACAGACCTGGTTTGACCATTGAGAGTGCCTCATTAGTGCAGGGCTTCAAAGCCAACCACATGTTCAGGCCCACCACATGAAGGAACCAAAGGTGGAGGTGCCTCCAGACTAGTCAGACAAGATAATAATATGGAACTCCTCACATTTAACTTACTATCAACAAGACTCCTTATCACATCATGGCTAACTATAGGACCCAGTCTATGCTCCCCCTCAGCTCATGACTCCTATCTAACTAGTAAGGAGTCCATATGCATTCAGCCAAATACCATTCTCCTAGGGGACTTTAAATATCCCTTCATTAACTGAGAGATGTATACATCCTCTAATATGTATGCCAAAAAATTTCCAGAGATGTATACATCCTCTAATATGTATGCCAAAAAATTTCCAGACATCATCAGTACAAACTTTGTGTGCCACATACCCCAACCAGGGCCATAAAATTCTGGACTTGGTGCTCACTAATATGGGACATCTCTGCTCCCTACCATTTGCAACTCCCTTCCTGGTCAAATCAAACCACAGATCAGTCACATTTACCTTAAGACTGAAGCCAGAAGCATTCCCCAATACCTCAATATTCAGAATTTATGTCAAGGGTGAGTGATGACCTAGCTAACTCAAACATCCCCTTCCAACTCAGTGATCCCCACTGGATGCTCATATCATTTGCTACCAAATTACATGCATATGCAATTAGAAAAAATACAATGAAAATTTAAAAATGAACCCCTATGGCAGAACCCAAATATAAACATCCTGTATAGCAAAAGAAAAAAAATCATGGCATGTAAAATCAATGCAACTCTCATGATGCAAAAAAAAAAAAAAAAACCCCTTGATAAATTTAATAAGGAACTTGTAGACCCTGATCAAATCAGCCAAAGACAGATTTAATATAAATATTACCACCCAGGCAAATGACAACCACAAAGCCTTCTTTAACTATTTAGAATCCTTAGAAACAGTACATACCATTGTGCAGAGCTAATAGTAAATGATATCATATAGTCAGACCCAGCGGACACAACCAGTCTACTAGCAGATATATGTTCCTTTAACTTCATCCCCCCTTCCTCTTCTACATTTCCAGATCTTATATACACATCAGCATACCCCAATCTCCTATGAACAAGTCCTCAGGGCACTATCCAGCTGCTTCTGTATGACCAGATAACATAATGGGCTGCTTACTGGCAGACTGAAACAGGAATTTTCAGACCTCCTACAAAGGCTATTCATTGTCAGCCACCAAACAGACTTTACGCTGGAAAAATGCAGTACAGCAGCTGTCATCCCCATACGGAAAGTTGGAGCATCAATAGATCCAAGAAATTATAGACCCATTAGTCTGACCAGCCTCATCTGTAAGGTTATGGAAAGGATTATTATGGAATTAATAACTAAGGGCACAGATAATCTGCAAACTCTTAGTCCCAGCCAGTCCAAATTTTTTACACCCACATTCTGCCTACTTAACGTGGTTGGCTCATTTCTTGAAGGTTACTGAAATAAAGGATGGTGGCAGATCCCTACACACAGCATATCTAGACTTCGTAAAGGCATTCAACACCATCCCATACTCATGTATCATTGATGGAATATCTCAACTAAATGTTAATCCCTGTGTAACCCATTGGGCAGCAAACTGGCTCATAAATATAACCCAGGAAGTTAGGGTGGGCTGCTCTACCATCTCCAAAAGTCCCATCATTGGTGAGGTAACCCAGGGTTCAGTCTTTGTGCCACTCCTCTTTGGCATTTACTTCTTAGAGATCAAAGCTACTGTTAAGGGTTTATGGCTGACCAAGTCTGCAGATGACTGTAAACTTAGTGCCATCATAAACTCCCCAGTTGGACAAATATCCTCCAAGAAAACATTTCTCAAACCAATAGATGGTGTAAAAACCATGGACTAAAACTGAATACCAATAAATGTATAGCAGTATTCTTGTGCAAGCAATAGATCTTTTTTAACTATCACATTGACAACACACCCATAAAAATTGATCTAGTTTTTAGGAACCCGGGAACCCATGTAGACAGTGAACTGTCTTTCAATCACCATGTATCCACTACTGTAAGAAAGTGCTTTTTCTTTGCATGACTTTTTATTAAGGGTATGGCATCCAGGTCCAGGGATGTGATCATTCCATGCTGTTCCACACTCACCAGAATGATCATTGAGTATAATGCCTACATTGGTATGTCCCTATCCAAACATTTGACACAACTTGAATGCCCACAACCCTTTCTTCATAAGAAAATCAAAGGCCGAAATCATAAAAACTGTGCAGACCATCTGAAAGCCTAGCTTTCTTCTCAGTGTCATATAGACTACTAAGGGTCAATCTTTGCCTTGAGTACAGAGCCTCAAAAGACCCTATCCTGGCAGACCTACTACACATTAACAAGTCCAATGGGGCATAATCACCCACTCGAGAGCTCTAAATGTCTTTTGCAACATAAATAAAACATGTGTGAGGGGTAGATATGTATCACAGAGAATACCACTTTTTTGGAATCATCTCCCTCTCCATAAAATTAAAGTATTTCTGTTATACTATTAAAATGTAATCTGGATTAATGAATGAGTAGCTGCAAGTTCAACCCTGATTTAGCATCCTTATCCCTCATGGATAGAGGCAACATGTAAATGTTCTGCTCACCTCTAGATTATTGGTACTTAAACTGTAAGGGCTAAACACTTCTGGGAATGATTGCCTATGTTTCTAAAGATCATCTTGGATCAGTAGCTTAGTAAGTTCTCATGAACTTATGAAAGCATTTTAAAATCCCCCTAGACAAGGGTGTTCTATTTAGCCGTTCTGCTGCTGAGGTATTTAAAATGGTTGATGAAAGAGAGAAAGTGATTCAAGGATGACCAAAATTTTCCAACCCTCCTTTTCTAAGTTCAATAACATCATTTGTTTTTACTCATGAAGCTTTTTCAAAAAATAATTTAAGCAGCAAGGTGCTAACAAACAGGATACTAAAAAGCACTGGCAAGGAGTCTCTAAAAAGAAAGGGAAAGCCTTCCAGAATCAAGAACTGTCCAAAAGGTCTTAATAACTATTTGCCTCTTTAGCACCCCCAGTCACTCTGGTAATCAGTCTTCATCTTCCTCCCCAGTGGCATCAGATTATCTTGGACAAATGGATTCTGAGAATCATCCAATGAAGTACAGATGACAGTAGGAGCTCCTTCCTTTCTGCAAGGGTTTTCTCCTCATCCTGTGCACAAGAACATCCCCATTTCCTCCATTTTCATATCAGCTATAGTCACAGTGCAACATAGAATTGGTACTCTCAGTCCAAATAGGCAAAGGTTTTATTCAGGTATCTTTCTGGTGTAATACTCTTGTCAGACATGTTGGGTGAACAAATAGCTATAATTAAGGAAATGATTCTTTTGAACTGAGATACTTGATTAGAATTCATTTATTTGTATTTATTGACATTTGATTACCAGGAATGTCTGACTGGGTAGGAGCCCATTTTCACTGGAGGCCCAGGAAGAAAAGCTCCAAAGAAATTGTTTAGACAATGGTAAGGACTGACTAACTTTAATGTTATTGGCTGACAAAAAGTAATTACAAGGAAATGGACATCAAAATCTAAGCCAGCTGTAACTGAAGTACTGAGTATTGTAAAGGAGAAAAAATAACTAAATGTGAGATCTTTACAAAAGAGAAGGAACAAATTACATATCAATAAATATAATTTGTGGGAACAATAGTACTGCAGTGAATTATATTTGTTAAAAAGAAAGAAAACATACAAGTATTATACATAAGAATATTAAATCTTAATATATTTTTTCATTTCTTTTATTTTCTGTTAAGATATGTGTCCTATGTCTTAAACAGATAAATTAATAAAGGTGCTAAAAAGATCTTTCTGGTGCCAAGGAATGTGGGAACTTGGGAGTCCAGTTATAGACATTTCCTTTTTCAAACTCTGTATCAAGGTGCTGAAGTTCAAAGTGTTATCTCTCCAAACCTTGTTGCCCTCTCATTCCTCCCTTAGTTCCGTGGTGACTTCAGACTTACAATATGCTTGTCTCATAAACCACCACCAAATATTAGAGTGAATGATTTAAGAATTTTAGTCATAATATTTATGGTTGCAAAAGTATACACAATTAAAAACTGCCTTGAACTAAAACTACTTGTTTGGACCAATTTCATGGGAATGTCACTTAGTTATTTAAAATCTTGTAAAATAATTGAAATTATGTCATTTTCATTTGTTCCTCAATCTGTGGGTCTCAGATCTAACCCTTGGATCCGACTCGGCTGCTTTCCAAAGCTTAGGCTCTGAAGCTTGAGCTCCTCCCCATAATGCCTCATTCCCCCAGATTACCTCAGATGTTGTTTGCCACTCTACAAGAAGCATCGTGATCTGATCGCTTGAGCTCTACTGAGAGTTTCTAGTTCAGTTTTTGCAGATAAGTCAATTTATTCTTCTCTACTGTTATTTTTTTTCTCTTTTTCCCTATCTCTGCTTATATATTTAAGAAAAAAAAAACATTCCTTGGTCCATTCTTGTGGGACTTTCTCCTTACCTTCTTTCCCTTTCTGCTGTCTGTGAGATGTCTGATAAACTCTTAGGGTTTAAAAAGTGCACTTCCTGTGGGCACAAGATTCCTTTATCTGATGCGCACAGGAAGTGAGTGTATTGTCCTGGCTCATCTCATCTGGAAACCTCCTGTGCCATCTGTGAGGGGTTTCACCCTCATTAGTTGGCCGATCACCGCAACAAACTTATTTTGAAGAGCCTGATTTTTTCCTCTGTCTCAGCTGTGGTTCTTCTACATCAGGGGTTCAGACCCCCACCATAAAGCATAAGGCCGTCCAGGAACACAGGAAATGTTCCCTGGAAAAGTCTGCCAAGACATCCAGGGAGCCTCCGAAAAAGGCTACCAGAGCATCGGATCTGACATCCTCAGATCCAAGTAAGTTTTCCGACTCATGTCTTTAAGCCCCTTTTCCTACCTCAGGATCAACTCTGACTACCTCAGAATCTCCCTTTTGGGACAGATCCCCAAAACATCCTCTAGACCACCTTCCATGTCTTCTGTCAGGTCTTCCCATAGTCGTTCATGATCTGAGGTGGATGGGCTTATGAGGCAATTCCTTCAGACACAGATCCAGGTGGGGGTTTTACCAAGTCCATCTCCTCTGGGTCCGAGAGTCAACTTTCTCCTTTTAGGCATGTTGTTCCTTCTTCGATCTGACTTCCTGATTCAGAGGCTTTTGGTCCAAAGGCTCTGAGAGTTGAGGTGTTGGAGCTGGTAGTGATTATCTCTCTGACTCCTACTCCTACAGCTTCCCCTGACTCACCCGGCTCGGACCGTTTTGAAGCAGAATGGCTCTTGGAACTGAAGCCTCAATATTAATTTGAGGGGGTTGACTTTGACTCTGAAGTTTTCGAAGCCATCACTTCTCTTTGGAGTCTTTGTATTTGACAGCTCAGTGTTGACTCCCCCTTAGGAGTGGATGGCCAGTGAGGCTAGAGTGCATTCTGCTTCAACAGCTTCGGCTCCGAGGAGAACATCTTTGTTGTCTCTTCAAGGTGGTGGAGAGGATTCTCTCCTTACCAAGGAGATCCTCAACTTTAATGCTTTTGGAGCCACCCCTTACCTCTTTGGATACTGTGTCTGAAATCCCACATCTGCCATCTCTAGGATAGATGGCCCAGCAAAGTGTCAAAGCCGTTCCACCCTTGGAACCCCAGGTGTCTTCCAATATTTCTCTGCAATATCCTGCCGAGGAGGTGCCCTGGAAGAGAAGGTGCAAGAAGAGGCATCTGAATTCTCCCCAAGAATCCATCACAGAAGACACCAATTTCAAGGAAGGGGAAGGGTCCCAGAGATCTCCACCTGAGAATGTCTCCTTTGGAGACATCTTAAAAATCCTGCACCAAAAAGGTGATTGATCTACCCAAAACCCTGCCCCAGAGGAAACAGTGTTCTTGGAAGATCTTTTCCTCCAGAATGGCCACTTTACAGTCAGTTTCCAACATGTCCATGAGGTCAATTTCCCACTCTGCAGAGGGCACCTGTAGGGTCGCCGGTTCAGGCATTGCCATTAGATGAAATGCCTGGATGCAGCTGTGTGACTTTGTGGAACCTTTCAAAGCATCATTCATCATTACACCCTTTGGATTATCACTGTTTGGGCCCACTGTTAGAGACACACTCTCCCATAGTGAGAAAGATGGAAAGACCTTGTCTGCTATTGGAATCCAGTTTTCTGCCCCAAAAAGATCCTTCTCCAGGAATCAGCATGGTAGTAAAAAATTGTGGTTCAAGAAGTCTCAAAGTACTTTTCAGGAATCCAGGGAGAGTTTTCCCCCAGGGGCAGAGGGGGAAACAGTAATAATGGTAGACACCACCTGCATGGCAGAGGGGGGTCCACAAAATTAAGGATCTCATGATTCGTTCTCAGACAGACCCTTTAGCACTCCTGAGGGCCTCCAGTCAGGGGCATTTATCCTTCTACCCAGAAGCCTGGATAGCCATCACAAACAATCTGTGGGTACAAAGGATCATATTCAGAGGCTATTCTATTCCCTTTTTAAAACATCCCAAACCAAACAGTTCCCTCCCCGATGTTCCACCCAATGAGAGGGAATCAGCAGCTTTGGAGATTGCAAAGCTACTGGACAAACAAGTCATCCAGAAGGTCCCACTGGATCAGATCAGGGATTTACTCAAGATTCTTTTTAGTACCAGAAAAGACAGGGGATCTGAGGCCAATATTAGACCTGACATCCCTGAACAAGTCAGTAAAAAACTCAAAATTCAGGATGGTCATGGTCCAGTCCAGTCTACCTGTATTGCAAATGGACCACTGGATGTGCTCAGTAGATCCAAAGAACACATACTATCATATCAAAATAAACAGATAAACAGATGCTCCAGAAGTACCTCTGTTTCATGCTGGGAGCCAATCACTTCCAATTCAGAGTCCTCCCTTGTGGTCTCACCACAGCTCCCAGGGTGTTCACCAAATGCATGGCAGTAGTCTCAGCTCATTTGAGACTGCAGGGATTCCAAGTGTTTCCTTACCTGGATGGTTGGGTCCTCACCGCTCCAACAAGGCATCTACTCACTCAAGCCAGGGATTATTTTTTACACCTAGCCCCTACCTTAAGCATCACTATCTAACACACAGAAATTTCAGTTGGACCCTGTCCAAGTAATAGACTTCATAGGAGCATGTCTGGACACATCCAAAACCCTGGTCTTTCTCCCTTCAAACAGAATTTCCACTGTAAGACTACATATCAGACATATTCTGTCAGTACCAAATCCGCCAGCAAAATTAGTTCTCAGAGCATTGAGGTGTATGACTACCATGATTACCCTGTTACCTACAGCAAGACTCCACATGAGAATTTTGCAGTGGACATTAGCAGTCCAATGGTCCTTGAACCAACATCCCCTAAGCTATCCGATCAAACTTTTAAGAGTGTGCAGAGACTTGCTTCTGACTTGCTTCTATGGTGGCTTCATTCTTCAGATATCGAACAAGGACGTCCCTTTGTCCCCCCAAAAAAATGCCACATTGACCACGGATACCTCCCAGATAGTGGGGGGGGGGCATTTCCTGGGATGGATGCTCCAAGGCAAGTGGACATCACAGGAGACCAATCTGCATATCAGCATCCTAGAGATGAAAACAGTCCTACTAACATCACAAGCCTTGCACAGCTTTCTTCCTCTAGTGACTATTGTGATACAAAATCAGTGGCAAACATGGCCTTTCAAAAATGGGGTCAGTCCAGCTGGAATCTCTTTGCTTCCCTTCACAACAACAAATGCAGCAGGTTCTTTGCCCTGATCCCTTCTAAGGGACAATCTCCAAGAGATGCTCTAGTTCATGCTTGGTCCCCCCCAAGCCTAGTTTACGCATTTCCACCTCTACCACTAATTCTCAGGTTTCTTCAGAAAGCACACAGGTTGTAGAGAAGAGTAGTCCTCATTGCTCCTTTCTGGCCTCGACTGGTCTGGTTCACTTTCCTGTGGTCTCATCTCATCTGCCGTCCGTTGACATTGGAACTGGTTCTCGATCTACTGTAACATCCATGAGGGCAGACTCATCCAGATCTCCCAGGCCTAAAACTAACCACATGGTTTCTCCAATTCTGAAGATAACTAGACATTCCAGGATTTCTTCCACCATCCAAAAGATTTTGATTTTGAAGAGCAAATGGAAAAGATTCTCCATATGGGCTCAATAGAAACAGTTGGATCCCTTTACTGCTCCCATTCCTGTGTTTTTTAGACTTCCTTACTGATATCTTCCAAAATGGGGCAACTTACTCCACTGTAAAAGTGCAACTGTTAGCCATTTCAGATTATCACATCAGAGAAAATTCTTCATTGCTGGCTTCTTCAAAGGTGTGCAAAGCCTTTCTTAGCAGTATCTTTTTGCTTCACCCTCCTGTTAAGGATCCCACTCCTCCTTCAGATCTGACTATGAGTCTTCAGGCACTAGTCCAGCCACCTTTTGAACCTTTTGCTAAAGTTATTTGAAATTCCTTTCTTGGAAAACTACTTTCTTGGTAGTCATCACTTCTGCTAGAAGGGTTTCTGAATTACACGCCCTTTCTTCCAAACCTCCTTATTTGATTTTCCATAAGACAGAGTCACTTTGCGTACCAACCTTTCCTTTTTACCCAAAGTTGCTACAGTGAACAATATTAACTAGTCTATCAACCTACCAGTTTTCTTTCCCAAGTTTCATAACACGGGAGAGTATATCCTTCATCTGTTAGATGTTCCTAGACAACTGCATTTTTATCTGGACAGGACAAAATCATTCAGGAAGTCTGATCAATTGTTCATATAGGTTCATAGGTGTGTACTAGGCTAATGGCCCTGGAGCCTTTACAAGCCGAGTCCGTAGGATTACCTTGGCATCATGCCACCTGACCTTAGTTCTCAGTGCTTCTCTTGAGTAGAGCCAATGGAGTGATGCCCGGGGTCAATTTTCTATTTCCCATCCACTCAGCAAGATTTCTCTTGAAGAGGGCCAGTGAGCTGCTCTGTTTGACATGTATGTGAAGCCTATTCCATAGCATGGGCAGTCTCTGGGTTATAAACCTGTCCCTCCAGCATGTTCTGTTGATTGTGGTAATGAGGTTGAGGCCTCTGGAGCATGTGGTGCAGAGGGATTGGAATTTCTTTAGATGTAGCATTTCTAACAGAGTTGGGTCAGACATAGTTTTGTAAGTCAAGCAGAGATCGCCTCTAAGTAGGGAATATGAGACAGAATAGTTAGAGTTTTTTGAATCTGTCCATATAGGACAAGTGTTTAAGGCCTAGGATCCTCTTTGTGAGGTACTTTTGTGCCCTCTCCACTTGTTGCAGGTGTCTAGTGAGGTACATGCGAAATGGGGCATTGTACTCGATGATTGGCCTAATGAGGTAAGAGTACAGGGAGACAATGACCTCTTTCTTCCTGGATGCAAAACCCGTAGTAATGAGATGTGCCACATAGAAGGACTTTCTGACCACAATAGCAATGTGGTGGTCAAAAGAAAGGTTGGTGTCAACCTGTGTTCCCAGATCTCTTATAACGCCTTCTGTGTTCAGTGGACTACCATCGATGTGGTAATTCATGGGAACTGGGTTTTTCCCCAAAGGGGATGATGACACATTTTTTGGCATTGAGCTTAAGGCCATGGTTCTGGCACCATTCGTTGGCCTCAGTGAGGCCTTTCTGTAGGATGTCAGCATCACTTGGGGAGTTAATAATAGCTCCCAACTTGCAATCGTCTGTGAACTTTGTCAGCCAGAGTCCCTTCGTGTTGGCCTGGACTTCAGAGAAGTAGATACCAAACAGGAGAGGACCCAGGACCAAACCCTATGGGACTCGACTTGAGCCTGGTCAGCAGTCTGACTTGGAGTCAGCTACTTTCACACTGTCGGTTCTGTCTGTGATATGAATGAAGTGAAAAGAACTACAGTAAACTGCAGCCGATACTAATAGCCAATAAAATAAAAAAATGAACAGCAGAAACGTTTCGCTAGTTTAATATAAAACAACAACAACAACAAAGCTTTCGGGTTACCCTTCATCAGTGTATAAAGTTACATTCAGTTCCAATTGTTTAAATATAAAACAAGATACAGGCAACCAATCACAATTAAAAACAATTAAGGCAATTATTTAGTTAATGTAACATCATTTGTTTCGTTTGTAGAACCGGCTTTATGCTTACTGCCCCATTCAAACCAGGAGACTTTTCTGCATTTCATTCTAAAATCCATTTTAATTCCATTCTCCAACTTATTATTTATATCTCCTCCTCTTATATGCCTGTTTACTATTTTGATTACCCCAAATTTAAACCTATGTGCATCACCTTCATTCATAACATGTTTTGCTAGGGCATTCGTCTCTGTCTCCTAATAGCTGATTTATGTTCTATAATAAGTTATTTCAATGCTCTTGTGCATTTTCCCATATAAAATGCCATACATGCAACACAGCTTGCCAAATATACTATATTTATTGTGGAGCAGTAAGCCAATTCTTCAAATGTATAATTCTTATTATAAATAGGATGTATAAAAATGGAGTAATTAATTATATCCCTACAGCAGCTACAACTATGACATGGGTGGGTACCTTTCCTCATTTTCTTGGATTTATTTAGTGATACTTCTTAACAAAGGCTAAGCTTTTCTGCTTATCTAGAGTTGGGTGTAGTACCAAGAGACCTAAGGATTTTGAAAGTGCCGAGTTACATGAATACTTATCCAGACCTGTTGACGAAGTGGTAACAATTAAATTTAAATTTACTGTTAGCTGTTGCTTAGATATCTGTTGAAACTGTCCGTCCCCCCCTCAATTTTCTGCCGTGTCTTCAGTTGGTATAACTGGCTTTTACAGCTTGTGTGTTATCTAACTCAAGGATCACTTATTTGACCTGTTAGTAACAGCCTGCATTTAATTGCTGGAACCTGTGTTCTGAGAGACTGCAGATTATCTTCAAATATACAGAGCGGAGTGTATACATATATATATATATATATATATATATATATATATATATATATATATATATATATATATATATATATATATATATATATATATATATATTTTTTTTTTTTTATTTGGTTATAGAGCTTGTTAATTGTTGCTTAGATTTCTGTTGAAACTGTTGTCTCACTGTTCTGAGAGACTGATCTGCAAATATACAGAGCTGAGTATATTTTTGTGGTTTTAGAGTTTGTACTGTTAGTTGTTGCTTAGATCTCTGTTGAAACTGTTTTGTCCCACCCACCTTCCCTATTTTTGGTTTGTAGTTTAAATTTGGTGGTTTTTGCAGTTGCCCGCCCCACTGTAGATTTGATCTGGGACACTCCCCCAGTCCCATCTGTTTACCACATTCTACCTAATAAACTCTTTCTGCACTTGCTTTTAGTCCCTTTTAATTTAATTGCATTTTTTAAACTGTATTTGGTCTAATATTGCTACATATTCAAGTGTGCTAGCTTGCACTGCATGTGAATTGTTTTTACTACTGTTTTTGCTACTTTTCTGTAAAAAAAAAAAAAAAAAACTGTAAGCCTGTTTCCTACCTTTCCTGTAACTAGTGATGTAATGCGATCCTATCTCGCCTACATTCATAACTGATGTTGGCTCCGACTCGGCCGATACACTAGCACGAAGTCTCTCATTAGCTGGGCCAACCCCCTTATCCCAGGATGCACCACGCCCAAACCCCCAGATCTTGTTTGCCGCTCCTAGAGTAACGACGTGGTCTCGACTTGGCTGTGGCTAAGTACCCTTCCTTTTTGGCCTTTTGGTCGCTTTTTTGACAATTAGCTAGAATTTATACTCAAACAGCTATTTTAATAGCTATCTGGTTGTTAGCTCATTTGTGGTTGATTGTGTTTGTACTTTGAATTGTTGTGGTAATCCCTTCTGTTTGGCGGGCTAGGCCCGTTTGAGTTAGAGGGCCTTTGCCCTATCTCTTAGAGCGTTTAAGTTAGAGCTCTTTCCTCCCCTTCCCTCCTTGTGTGTTTTGAGTGTGTCGACAGTAGGTATGTCTGGCAAAGAAAAGGAGCATAAGCCATCGGGCTTTAAAAAATGTTCGAAATGCAGTTATAAGATGTCGTTGACAGATGGCCACGCCATCTGTGTTTATTGTTTAGGGGCCAAACACTTGCAAGAGTCTTGCAGTGTTTGCCATGCTTTCTCCTCTCGTGATCTTCACGAGAGGAAAAATAAGCTCATCCTCAAGGGTCTCATCAAACCAGCCTTCGAGGAAGCTTTGGCTTCTTCTCCCTCGTCTAAATCGAGGCTAAAGAAGTCTTCGGCTCCGACAAGTCCGTCAGAGCCGCCTGCAAAAAGGTCTAAATCTGTGTCCCCTTCCTCGGCCCCACTGGCCTCAGAGCCGAAGGATAGAGGATCTAAAGCTGGGTCTCCTTCCTTGGCTCCACTGTTTTTGGAGTCTCGGGACAAGAGATCAGGTACTCTGTCCCCTTCCTCAGCTCCACTGATTTCGGAGCCGCAGGATAGAGGGTCTAAATCGAGGTCTCCTTCGTCGGCTCCATTGGTCTCGGAGCCGCTGGAGAGTGTTTCTGCTCTGGGGTCGGTTTCGTCGGCTCTTGAACCGTCGGCGCTGAAAGGAGTCTCAGTTATGGTTGAGTCTGCTTCAGCCCCGATACTTTTGGAGCCGATTCGGAGCTGGCCTCCTAGCCTGGTTTTGGTACTGATAGGAAAGGTCTCTCAGCCCCCTTCTGTTTCCTCCAGGTCCTCCAGGCTTTCAGACTCGGATGTAGATAGGGTGGTCCAGAGGCTCCTCCAGTCACCTGTCTTATCCAAATTATTTTCGGCTCCGGCCCAGTCGGCCCTAGAGCCAGCCCCTTCGATACCGTTTCTTCCTCCTCCGACAACCTTGGTGTCGTTGGAGTTCGTAGAGTCGGGTGAAGTCCTTGAGGTGGTCCCGAGACCCACTGCTAGTCCGTCGGCACCGTCTTCAGCTCCAACCCTTTCTGTGCCTTTCAGAGGTTTCGGTTCTCGGGTGTCCTCAGCCGGGCCCAAGGGGGACTCGTCGGGGCTTCTGGTTTCGGCCCCGAGTCTCCCTCTTGGCGCCTCGGCTAGGGGAACCCCGACACCGGTCATGGTCTCTGGGACGGGCCCCTCCTCAGATTCTGGTGGGCCCGCCTTTGAGGGTATGAGGAGCGCACTGGCCAAGTCTCTAGTGAGTTCACCCGAATCTGCGACTCCTTCCCTAGACACGGCGGCTAGAGCTTCTGGTGCCCCCCTGTCTTCGGACAGCGCGGCTCCTAGGCCTGAGGATTCCTCCTTGTGTGGTCCCCTTTTTTCCGAGGAGCTTTCAGAGTTCGTGCCTGAGGAGCCCCCCAGAAAAAAATTGTGCAAGAGGAAGCACATAGACTCCCCAGATGAGTCTGTCACCTCAGACACCGACCTCGATTATGTGGAGGGGTCCCCCAAGTCATCCTCAGACGATGTCTCATTCTCTGATATCTTGGAGATCTTGAGACAGAGGGGTGAATGGCCATCCAAAACCCCTTCCGCGGAGGAGTCGGTCTTCCTCAAGGCCTTTGGAGCTCAACCCTCCGCCTCCTGGGTGTCTCCACCCTTCGATGAGTTACTGGACCTTATTTGTCGAAGGGTGTGGGAACACCCTGATTCTGTGGAGCCAGTTCCTTCTCATCCCAATAAGTTTTTATCCGCACCCCCTGGCAAGGAGTTTCTAACCAAGGGAGTTCCGGTTGATGCTATGGTGGTGGCGTCTGCCACCCAGCAAGATGTGGCAGGGGCATCTACTTCTGTCCATCCTCCTAACAAGGAGTTCAGGAGCATGGATAAGTACGGGAAGCGTACCCTGACGTCAGCGACCTTTACCCTGCGGTTGCTGAATTATTTATGTCATTTTACGAGGCTCCAAAGGGATCTCATAAAGGAGTTGGGAAATACCCTGTCGGGTAACGTGCCTGAGGCGTTGACGCAGTCTGTCAACGCCCAGCTGTCTACCCTTTCATCCATTGTTAACTCATCCATGAGGCTCATATCGTATGCAGCCGAAGGGGCAGGTAGGGCAGTGAGTTCGGGCGTAGCCCTTAGGAGGCAAGCCTGGATGCGCTTGTGTCACTTTGCGGAGGCTTTCAAGTCTTCCTTCACCGACGCTCCATTCGATGGGTCCTCTCTTTTTGAACCCAGGGTGAAAGACACACTCACTAGATGTGAGCAGGAGGGTAAGACTTTGTCTGCCATTGGGGCCCATTTTTCGCTTCCCTCGAGACCTTACCCCAAGGCTCAGAGGGGAGGAAAGATGTGGTTCAGAAAGTCCCAAAAGTCTTTCCCTGCCCATCAGAGTGACCCCCCCCCCAGGGGCAGAGGGGGGGGGTTATTCTGGAAGAATTCGCCCCAGAGGCGGCGGAGGCCCCCGCAACTCAGGAGACCACGAATCCTATCGTGGTTCCTCCGTCCAGCATCCCTGAGGGACTGCCCGACTGTGCGTCTCTGGAGCCAGTCAGGGGTCGATTCTCGATGCATCCAAGGGCCTGGGGTTCCATCACTCAAGATCAGTGGGTGCTTCGTATCATCACTGGAGGTTACACCATTCCCTTTATCCGTCCCCTCCACCCTCAAGGAAAATCCCGGACGTGCCACCCAGTCAACGGGATCAAGCAGCCATAGAGGTCGCAAAGCTGCTCGGAAAAGGAGTCATCCAGCCAGTCCCCGCAGACCAGACCGGATTAGGAAATTACTCAAAGTTATTTTTGGTGCCGAAAAGAACAGGGGACTTGAGACCCATTCTGGACCTCAGCCACCTAAACCGCTTCTTAAAGAAGTCCAAGTTCCAGATAGTCACGTTGCAATCCATTTTCCCATTGCTGGAAAAAGGAGTATGGATGTGCTCCATCGATCTCAAGGACGCCTATTATCACATCAAGATAAACAGGGCGTCCAGGATACATTTACGCTTCCGCCTAGGAGCCAGTCACTTCCAGTTCTGAGTCCTGCCCTTTGGTCTCACCACAGCCCCCAGGGTGTTTACCAAATGTCTGGCAGTGGTGACGGCTCACCTGAGACGTCTGGGATTCCAGGTGTTTCCGTATCTAGATGACTGTCTCCTCACCGGCCCCACCAGGCATCATCTTATTCAAGCCATGAGTGCTACCATCGAATTGGGACATCTATTAGGAATTACATTCAACTGGGAAAAGTCTGTATTGCTGCCATCACAGTGTGTTGCCTTTATGGGCGCAGAGCTAGACTCTGTCGAGATGCAAGCATTCCTTCCAACAGAGAGGATAAAGATACTACAGAACCAAGTCCTAGCCTTACTACCCCGAAGCAAAGCCCCGGCCAGGATGGTCCTTCAGCTTTTGGGGTCAATGGTGGCCAGCATTCTTCTGGTCCCTCTGGCAAGATTGCACATGCAAATTCTCCAATGGCTCCTGTCGACCCAGTGGTCGTACCAAGATCTGCCCTTGTCCTACCCGATTCTCATTATGGATACCTGCCATCGAGATCTTCGTTGGTGGCTCCTCTCCTCCAACCTGAACCAGGAGCGACTCTTCTGCCCCCCCTCCTCCATTGCCACAGTGACCATGGACGCCTCCCAGATAGGGTGGGGGGGGGCATTATCTGGACAGGACGGTTCAAGGCACGTGGCAGGATCATGAAACCCACTTACATATCAATGTCCTGGAGATGAGGGCAGTGCTTCTAGCGTTGCAGGCACTTCACAGCTCTCTTCCCAAGGGTACCATCGCAATCTTCTCAGACAATATGGCGGTAGTATGGTACCTGAACAAGCAGGGAGGAACCAGGTCTTATCCTCTTTGCAGAGAAGCCATGAGAGTTTGGAACTGGGCGATCGCTTCCCAGAGATTTCTAGTGGCAACGCACATTCCGGGGAAATCCAATGTGATAGCAGACAGGCTGAGCAGAGTTATTCTGATGCCTCACGAGTGGTCCCTGAACAACCGAGTAGCGGCACGGATCTTCTCCAAGTGGGGCTTTCCCTGCTGCGACCTTTTCGCCAGCCCTTGGAACGCGAAGTGCAGCAATTTCTTCTCCCTGATTCCCCCCCAGTGGGGGTCACCCAGGGATGCTCTAGTCCACAATTGGCCCTCCGGTCTGCTCTACGCCTTCCCTCCAGTCCCACTACTACCAAAGGTGATTCAGAAGGGGATCTGCTTGGGAAGCAACATGATTTTGATCACACCACACTGGCCCCGCCAGGTTTGGTTTCCTTTCCTTCGGAAGTATGCAGTGAAGGATCCTTGGATTCTGGACCCAGTTCCAAACCTCCTGACTCTTCAATCAGGTCAGGCCCATCCATCACTGCGAACTCTCAAGCTAACGGTTTGGCTGCTCCACTACCGACCTTAGTCAGACAGCATATCTTTTCGCCTGAGGTGGTCCGGATTCTGTCTTCTTCTCACAGAGCTTCTACTAAGGAGATATATTCTAATAAATGGAAAAGGTTTGCCATTTGGGCCCAGCAGCACAACCTTGACCCTCTGACAGCCCTGGTGTCTGCAGTATTAGATTTTTTGGCAACTCTTTTTAGACAGGGTTCCGCTGTCTCCACGCTTAAAGTCCAATTGGCAGCGATTTCTAATTATCATGTTGCCTTTGAGCCTTCACTCATGAGTCATAAGTTGTGTAAGGCTTTTCTTAAGGGAGCTTGGTTGCTTCACCCCCCGGTGTCGCAACCTGTCTTGCCATGGGATTTGAATGTAGTTTTAGGAGCCTTGACGTCTCATCCCTTCGAGCCGGCGGCCACTTGTGAGCAAAAGTTCTTATCATGGAAGACTGCCTTCTTGGTAGCTATTACTTCAGCCAGAAGAGTTTCGGAGCTTCAAGCCCTCTCTGTTAAGCCCCCTTATCTGATCTTTCACAAGGATAGAGTGTCTCTAAGACTAAACCCGTCATTTCTTCTGAAAGTTTCTTCTGCTCTTTGTCTGCAACAATCTATAGAGCTACCAGTTTTCTTTCCAAAATTTTCCAACAAGGCAGAATACAGACTTCATCAGTTGGATGTGCATAGACAACTGAGGTTTTACTTGGATAGGACACAGCAGCAGAGGAAATCAGACCAGTTGTTTGTGGCCTTTGCAGATAACAGGATTGGCAAAGCAGTAAATGACCACTATTGCCAGGTGGATTAGGGATTGTGTTTCATTTATTTATGCATCGACAGGAAGGGACCTTCCATTTCCAGTTAGAGTGCATTCTACTAGGGCTATGGCAACGTCAGTGGCCTTCCACGACAGACTGTCGGTGGATGAGATATGTGCAGCGGCCACTTGGGCTTCTCCACATACTTTTATTTCTCATTACAAACTGGACGTGGTCTCTAGAGGTCGGGCGTCCTTTGGTTCCACAGTGCTCAGGAGTGTTTTCCAGTGAGCCTCCCAGGATCTAGGTGCTAGGGACGCTGTCCTATCAGTTATGAATGTAGGCGAGATAGGATCGCATTACATCTTTTAGTTATGTACTTACCATAACAATAGATGTATGTGATCCATCTCACATTCATCTCCCTCTTTCCCCTACCTGTTGGATCTGGAGGAAATACTATTGTACAGTTGGAGTGGCTCATGTGAGTGAGTTGTTGTGGGGCAAACAAGATCTGGAGGTTTGGGCATGGTGCATCCTGGGATAAGGGGGTTGGCCCAGCCAATGAGATACTTCGTGCTAGTGTATCGGCTCCGAGCCCATCAGTTATGAATGTAGGCGAGATGGATCACATACATCTGTCGTTATGGTAAGTACATAACTAAAAGTTCCAGATACAGATTTGCTGTATCCAGGACTGTATGTAAGCTTCTGAGCCCCAAGTCCTTTCTGTGTTGGAGGGAAGCCTTCTAGCTTATCAGTGGGAGTGGTCAGCACTAGGTAACCTGTCTACCACATAAGGAGTGGTTCTGGCCTAGAAATTGTAGTTATTGACCATTTGGGCAATCTCTTCCATCTCTCTCAACTTTCTGATTTGAAAGCCTGCATTTGCACATGTTTCTGTCCTGTAACTCGTTTAGTTCAGATACTGATTCTTAGTTTTAGCACTTAAATTTGCTTATTCATGCTCAGCACTTGTTCAGAACTTGTAAGCACTAAATAAGCTACTAATTACTATAGCACTCAATCTTCCTCATTACCTAGAGGAAAACAGTTTTTGTACTTACTTTTCTCACTTGCTTAGAGAAAAACATCTCTTGTACTCAATTTCCTCACTTGTCTAGAGGAAAATATTTTTTTATTCAGGCATGTCCAAGGGTCAGCTCCCAGTGTTCTCTCCTGTCTATCTGATGAATCTGGGCATCTTGAGGCAATGTAGAAATTGCCTTATGTAGACAGACAACCCTCTCCTCCTACCACCCAACACTACAACTTGTGAGAGATGCACTTATTTAGCCAAACTGGAGTTAAAGCTCTCTCCAACCAAGACTGAACTTGACAGATATGAGGAGAAGGTAAACATTTGCACCACACCACACTCATCACATAGTCTCACTAAATCTGCACAACCAAAATCCACACATAGTAACGCAAAAACATTCTCGGAGGCTCTCAATAATAATCTGTCTGAGCAACAGAGACCTCCAAAGCAGAAACGCAAGCAACTTCCATCCCCCAACACAACCCAAATGACACATAGCCCATAGACTCAGTGTGCCACTCAACCACAGCCAATAAGGCAAAACAACATACCCAACACACTAGTCATAGGTGACTCTATAGTCAGGCACACTGATGTCCCACTCACCAGGCTAAACAAGGAGAAGGTTACTGTCAGCTGCCTGTCGGGTGCCAGGATCCGCCACATAACCCACGCACTCAGGTCACTCCACAACAACTACAAATATGACTCTGTCATTGTCCATGTTGGTGTGAATGACCTGAGACGTACCTCCCTGGACTACATGAAAAGAGACATGGAAGAGCTCTCCGATCTTGTAGCCCAGGCAGGTATGATCCTAGCCCTGAGTAGCATTCTGCCATCACCCACAATGATACCGCAGTACAAGGACAAAATGATTGACTTCAACAATTGGCTAAGCTTCTGGTGTCATTCTAAAGGGATCCAGTATCTGTCTGCTTGGGATGACATGGTCGACAGACCACGATACTTTGCCACAGATGGCCTGCACCTGTTGCCCCTGGGATTCCGGATACTGGCTAAGGCTCTTGCTGCCCCTATAGTGCCTTTTTTAGGCAAGGTTCAAATAACAAATTCACCCCCATAACAGGAACAGACAAGCAAAAACTGAGGGTAATGCTATTCAATGCTAGATGCACTCACTCGAGGCACTCCTTAAAATGGAGAACATCGATATCTGTGCAGTGACTGAGACCTGGTTCAAGGCTCCAGAGAGCACCCCTGCATTGCCATGCTATAACTCATACCACACTTTTCAGCCATGTAACCTGGACCGAAACACCAAAGGCGGAGGTGTGTCCATATTCATTAAGGATATCCACACCTCCAGGCTAGTTGCTCAGCATAATGCATCTGAGGTTATCCAAGTGCAACTAACTCTGGGCAAAACTGCAATCCAAATTGTAGCATGCTACAGATCCCCCACCATGCCCCAGGATTCCCACTCCTCTTTTCTTGATGTACTGGAAAATATTAGGGTTTAACCAAACACCCTAATAATGGGCAACTTCAACTACCCCACCATTAACTGGGAAAACTACTTGTGTACCAACTCCTTAGCTCAACGCTTTCTGTAATTCATAAACTCCAATGCCCTGGATCAACTTATCCACACCCCCACCAGGGGCAACAATATCCTAGACCTAGTCATTATCCACACCTGAAGTCAACTCCTCATTGGTCCGATCCGACCATAAGCTAATCACCCTTGATATCCACATCCCGCCCCACCCCTCATTAAGGAAACCACAGTAAAAAATTTCTTCAAAGCCAACTTCATGCTTCTTAAGACAGAAGTGGTGAACTTCATGACACCCATGCAGATGGACAATAGAGTTACAACTGCTGAATCCTACACAAATGCACTCTATAAGCACTTACATGAGTGCGTGGATTGTGCTACCCTCCAAAAAAAGAAAGTCAATCTGGTAGTCCCCTGCCATAAACAAACTGTACAACAGAAGAAAGAAACTGTTGCAAAAGAGAGTAAAATCCCATGAGTGGAGGAGCTCCCTGGTCAGCCTCAGTAAGAAGCTGAGATCTCTTATAAGATCCTCCAAAGCTAGCTATGAAAACAAAATCACCACTAATTCCAAGGACAACCACAAAGCATTCTATGGCTATGTCAAGAATCTCAATGGCAACATCCAGATCTGCTCTGAGTTACAGCACAAAGGCAAGAAAATTACAGAACCAACTGATATTGCCAACATCCTGGCAGATAGGTTCAGTGCTAATAGGTTCAGTGCTAACTTTACCCCCTCTCACCCCTTAAAGGGCCCATATCTATACAGGAAGAATGCAGAGTCCCTGTAATCACAACTACACAGGTAAAAGCTGCACTCTCTAAAGCCGAAAACACAGCATCCATGGGACCGGACAACATCCCAGGCTGCGTTTTACACGAACTTCAGAACGAACTGGCTCCCCACTTAAGCACCATGTTCAATAATAGCCTCGCATCAGGCTTTATGCCCACTGAATGGTGCACAGCAACAGTTATCTCACTCCACAAAGGGGGAGCCACCACTGATCCCGGGAACTATCAACCTATTAGCCTGACGAGCCTGGTCTACAAGGCCATGGAACACATCATCATGGAACTCATAAACAAAGACATTGGTAACTTCCAAACTCTGGATCCCACCCAGTTCGGGTTTGTGAAAGGCAGATTATGTCTCCTGAACCTGATCGACTTCTTTGAGGCAGTCACCAAAGCCGTAGATGAGGGTAAGGTGGTTCACACAGCCTATCTTGACCTCGCCAAGGCTTTCAACACCATCCCCCATTCTGGAATTATAGCTAAACTGTCTAAACTAGGTATAAATCCCTATGTCACAAGATGGGTTGTCAACTGGCTCACTGACAGAACCCACACTGTAAAAGTTGCAGACTCCAAATCTGACCTCAAAGTAGTGACAAGTGGAGTACCACAGGGTTCCGTCCTGGGACCTCTCCTGTTTGGTACCTACTTCTCTGAAGTACAGGCTAACACAGAAGGCCTCTGGCTAACGAAGTTCGCAGATGACTGCAAACTAGGAGCCATAGTCAAGTCCCCAAATGATGTGGACATCCTGCAGAAGGGCCTCACCGAGACAGATGCCTGGTGTCAGAGCCATGGCCTCAAGCTCAATGCCAAAAAGTGCAGTGTCATCCCCTTTGGTAAAAACTCTGTACCCATGAACTACCACATAGGCAGCAATCTACTTAACACCAAATGCATGATAAGAGACCTTGGGACCCAGGTGGACAGTAGTCTCTCCTTTTATAGTCACATCGCCACAGTAGTCAGGAAGTCCTTCTACATGGCACACCTCATCATAAAAGGGTTCTCATCCAGGAAAAAGGAGGTCATTGTTCCTCTCTACTCGACACTCATTAGACCCATTATAGAGTACAATGCCCCTTTTGGAATGTACCTCACAAGACATCTGCAGCAGCTGGAAAAGCCACAGAAGTACCTCACAAAGAGGATTACTGGCCTCAAACAAATGCCCTACACTGACCGCCTCAAAAAACTCCAGCTTTACTCCGCAGCATGTTGCCTACTCCGAGGTGATCTCTGCCTAACATATAAAGCTATGTCAAACCCAGAGCTGTTGGACATGTACACCTAAAGAAATCCCAATCCCTCCGAGCTACACGCTCTAGGGACCTAAACCTTGTCACCACAATAAACAGGACATGCTGGAGGGATAGATTCCTGTCCCAGAGACTTCCCATACTGTGGAACAGACTACCCATCTATGTCAAGCAACGTTCTTCATTAGCACTCTTCAAGAAAAATCTTGATGAGTGGATGGGAAATAGGAAATACACCCCGGGGATCACTTCTGTGTGTCTGCTTGACAGTGACACAGGAAAATAACTTTCTTGGGTGGCGTAAGCCAGGGAACCTTGTTGGCTAGGCTTACGTAGGCCCTTGGGCCGATAGCCTAGTACCTACCTATGAACCTATAAAACTAAGCGCAGATTACATGACATTGATGAGCGATTTCTTTATGAACATTGAATCTAACTTGCTAGATGAGATAATGAAGCTGGAAAGCTGTGTGACAGTGAATCCGGGCTTCAATACTGTGACGGCTTTCTATCAAAATATGTTGGCTAGATTAGCCGTTCTGGACAAGAACTTGGAAAATATTAAGAAACAAAAACTTGTTACAGACATAAATGATTTTAGGAATGGCCAGATTTGTTCATGGCCGAAAGAACATAAGAATGATAAGAAGACGTCGTTAGATAGCCTTGATATCGTCTCTGCCACTGATATTAGCTCAGGCAATAGGAAAGGAGCAAAGAGCAAGCCAGCGAATGAGTATCTGCTGTTCCACACTCAGACATTGGTAAACAGGTAACAAATGAGGAACGAGAAGTCCAGGCAGTTGACGAATCATTGGTATCTAAACATATGAATGCTATTGGCATAAACCCATTTGCTTCTGGCCAACAGAATGGGAGTCAGAACACATAAAAGGGGCAACAGCCTGAAAGACAGGAAACACACTTAAGTGACAGTGGCAAACATAAGAACTCACCGGGTGGATTAGTAAACAAGGATAAGGAGGATTTTTCCAAGCACTTCAAAATGGTAGTGTCTCCGATACCGGAGAAGATAAAGAGAAAGTCCAGATCCATCTCTCGAGGCAGAATGGGACAGCATATACAATAGCAGAAGCAGAAGAACTAGAGCCCACAGGGACGGAACAAGCAAGGACAACCCAAATAGGTACTGTTTCTGGAAATGTAAATTTGTCCGGTTGTTTGTTAACACCGGATGATATAAGTGTTCTAACAAAAGGTCTGCAATTTATACCAAGTGGAGAGAACAGTCTCTCTGATGCATTAGTTGATCTAAAACTTTTCTCGAGAAATCTAAATTTGAAATTATTGTTTAAACAAGCCGATGTAGAATGTGTAAAGACGTGCAAAAGAAATAGCACTTTTATTCCATATAGTGTACCTAGGGAAGTATATAACAGCAGACCACAAAGATTCATAGGTTCATAGGTTCATAGGTTGGTACTAGGCTATCAGCCCTAGGGCCTATACAAGCCTAGCCATAACAATTCCCTGGCTATTTCTTCCCACATTATTTACTTTCCTGGACCCCTGTCTAGCAGGGCGACTGACGTGATCCCTGGGGTGAATTTCCTTTCTCCCATCCAATCGTCAAGGTTCCTCTTGAAGAGGTCCAAAGAGGCACTCTGCTTGACATGTATGGGCAATCTATTCCAGAGTCTGGGGAGTCTCTGGGTCAGAAACCTATCCCTCCAGCATGTTTTGTTTATTGTGATGACAAGGTTTAGATCCCTGGAGCGTGTAGCTCTGAGGGATTGGGATTTCTTTAAGTGTAGCATGTCCAACAGCTCTGGGTTTGACATGGCCTTGTATGTTAAGCAGAGATCGCCTCTGAGTAGACGATATGCGACAGAGTATAGCTGGAGTTTTTAAGGCGGTCAGCGAGGGCATCTGCTTTAGGCCTGTGATTTTTAGTGAGGTATTTCTGAGGCCTTTCCAGTTGTTGCAGATGTCTTGAGAGGTACATACCAAATGGGGCGTTGTATTCTATAATGGGTCTAATGAGGGATGAGTACAGTGGGACAATGACCTCCTTTTTCTGGATGAAAAGCCCTTCGTGATGAGGTGTGCCACATAGAAGGATTTCCTGACTGTTGTGGCGATGTGGTTATCGAAGGTGAGACCACTGTCCACCTGTGTCCCTAAGTCTCTTATCACACTTTCTGTGTTTAGTGTACTGCCACCTATATGGTAATTCATGGATACATGTTTTTCCCAAAGGGATAACAATACATTTCTTGGCATTGAGCTTGAGCCCATGGCTCTGGCACCAAGCATCTGTTTCTGTAAGGCCCTTTTGTAGAGTATCCACATCATTTGGGATTCAATAATGGCTCCCAGTTTGCAGTCATCTGCAAACTTTGTTAGCCAGAGTCCCTTAGTGTTGACCTGTACTTCAGAGAAGTAGATGCCAAACAAGAGCGCCCCAGGACTGAACCCTGAGGTACTCCACTTGTCACTTGTCTGGAGCTGGATTTGGAGTCGGCTACTTTTACAGTGTGGGTTCTATCAGTAAGCCATTTAGCAACCCATTGGGTGACATAGGGATTAATGCCCAACTTAGTAAGTTTATCTATGACTCCAGAGTGGGGATGGTGTCAAAGGCCTTGGCAAGGTCTAGATAGGCTGTGTGGACCACCTTACCCTTGTCCATGGCTCTGGAGACTGATTCAAAGAAGTCAATCAGGTTCAGGAGACAAGATCGGCCCTTCACAAACCCAAACTGGGTGGGGTCCAGTGTTTGAAGGTTGCCAATGTCTTTGTTTATAAGTTCCATGATAATACGCTCCATGGCCTTGCAGATAAGGCTTGTCAGACTGATGGGACGGTAGTTTCCGGGATCCAAGGTGGATCCCCTTGTGGATTGGGATAACTGTAGCTCTGCGCCACTCAGTGGGCACGAAACCTGAGGTGAGGCTATGATTAAACATGACACTTAGGTGAGGTGCCAGTTCATATTGTAGTTCATGTAGTACACAGCCCGGGATGTCATCTGGTCCCATGGATGCTGTATTCTTGGCTTTAGAGAGTGCGTTTGTACCTGTGTGGCCGTTATTACTGGAATTTGGCAATCTTCCGGTATTGAGATGGGCCATTTAGGGGTGAGAGGGGTGAAGTTGGCACTGAATCGATCTGCCAGGATATTGGCAATATCCTTCGGATCAGTATATTTAATGCCATTCTGTTTTAGCTCAGAGCAGATCTGAGCATTGCCATTTAGATTCTTGACATAGTTATAGAATGCTTTGTGGTTGTCTTTGGAATCTTTGGCAATTTTATTTTCGTAACTAGCTTTGGAGGATTTTATGAGGCATCTCAGTTTCTTACTGAGGCTAGTAAGGAGTTTTTGCATCCTGGGATTTTCCTCTTTTCTGCAAAAGTTTCTTCCTTTTGTTGTAAAGTTTGTTTATGGCAGGGGACCACCAGATTGGCTTCCTTTTTGGATGAGAGCATTTTGGTTCTATTTGGGATGGCACGATTCATGCATGAGTGGATGTGCTCGTACAGTGCCTTAGTGTAGGATTCAGCAGTTGAACTTTCAGTTCCCGTCTGCATGGGTGTCATGAAGTTTGTCACTTCTGACTTGAGTAGCATGAAGTTGGCTTTGGAGAAGTTTTTATGGTGGTTTCTTTACTGGGGGTGGGGGGGGATGTGGATGTTAAGGGTGATAAGCTTATGGTCAGACCTGACTAACGAGGGGGTGACCATAGGTATGGAGCATTGATTTCCCATGTTGGTAATGACCGAGTCTAGGATATTGGAGCCCCTGGTGGGACTATGGATTAGTTGATCCAGGGCGTTGGAATTTATGAATTCCAAGAACCGTGCAAAGGTGTTGGGACATGAGTAGTTTTCCCAGTTAATGGCAGGGTAGTTAAAATCACCCAGTATTAGGGTGTTTGGTTCTATCTTAATATTTTCCAGTATGTTTAGAAAGGTGTAGTGAGAATCTTGGGGTATGGTGGGGGATCTGTAGCAAGCTACAATTTGGATTGCAGTCTTACCTAGTGTTAGTTGCACTTGGAGAATTTCAGACACACTGTGTTGGCCAACTAGCCTGGTGGTGTGAATATCCTTGGTGAATATTGACACTCCTCCACCTTTAGTGTTTCGGTCCTGGTTTGGTGGCGAAAAGTGTGGTAAGAGTTGTAGCCTGGTATTGCAGGGTGCTCTCTGGAGCCTTGAACCAGGTCTCAGTTACTGCACAGATATCGATGTTCTCCATTTTAGGAGTGCCTCGAGAGAGTGCATTTTGAGGTTTAGACTTCTAGCATTGAGTAGCATTACCTTCAGATTTTGCATGCTTGTACCTGTTACGGTGGTAGTTTTGTCCTTTGAAGTTTGCCTAAAAAGGCACTATAGGGTGGCAAGAGCCTTAGCCAGTAACCTGAATCCCAGGGGCGACAGGTGCAGACCATCTCTGGCAAAGCATCGTGGTCTGTCAATCATGTCATCCCAGGCAGACAGATACTGGATCCCCTTTGAATGACACCATAAGCTTAGCCAATTGTTGAAGTCAATCATTTTATCCTTATATTGTGGTATCATTCTGGGCGAAGGCAGGATGCTACTCAGGGCTAGGGTCATACCTGCCTGGGCCACATGATCCGAGAGCTCTTCCATGTCTCTTTTCATGTAGTCCAGGGAGGTACGTCTCAAGTCATTCACTCCAACATGGACAATGACAGAGTCATATTTGTACTTGTTGTGGAGTGACTTGAGTGCATGCGTTATGTGGCGGATCCTGGCACCCGACAGGCAGCTGACTGTAATTTTCTCCTTATTCAACCTGGTGAGAGGGTCTAAGAATAAGCAATTAGCATTGAAGAAGCTTGAATCAGAGCGGAGTTTAATTATTAAGCAAGCTAATAAGGGAGGGGCAAGTGTTATATTTAGTAGAGATGACTGCATTAAGTGTATGCAGGATTTTTTGAATAATGAAAATATTTTCACTATGATTGATTTTAATATTGTAAAAAATGTATTAGTGATATTAACATAGCAATATATGTGATGCAGCTACATGATGCGATTGCTCTGGAATTGTTTAATTTTTTTACTGTGCCTTGCCGAATAATACCTTTTATATATGGGCTTCCAAAACTACATAGGCCAGTAACAAACCCTCCATGAGACCCATAGTCTCTGGGAGGGGTTGGATAACAGAACCATTGTCTGCATATATACAAAATGTTCTGAGCAAATTTTTGTATAAATGTAAGAGCTATTTAAAAGATTCAGCTGATTTCTTGAAACAATTAGCTGCTTTGTTTCGAGAATATCAGAGTACTGATTTTTGGTTTGTGTATTTAGATATAAATTCTTTGTTCACAGTGATTCCTAACCATTATGTTGTAGAAGCAATATGTGAATTTTTAAACATGGAGACTGAACTGTTACATAGCAAAATAGAAACTATTTGCTGTATTATTGAAATGGTTCTGAACAACAATATATTTTTGTTTGATGAGAACCGTACTTACAAACATCAGGGGTGGCCATGGGTACACCTATGCGAACTTGGTATTAAATTACTGGGAAAATCAATACATTTATAATGGGGCTGGGTTTGGTAATTCAAATGTGCTCTTCTATAAACGTTTTGTAGGTGACTGCTTTCTATTGTGGAAAGGTGATGAAATAGAATTAAGGGATTATGTGAAGTTTTTGAATGGCTGTACAGAATTTTTACATTTTACAATGGAATGTTCCCTGAATAGTATTAACTACTTGGACATGAAAATAGAGAAGAAAGATGGTGTCATTAAAACAAGTGTTCATAAGAAGGACTTCCAAGCTAATAGATATACACATATAACTAAATTGCATGTCCCTCATGTTTTCAAAGGAATAGCAAAAAGTCAATTATGTAGAGCAAGTCGATTAAATATGATGATGAAACTAAAATTACAGATGGGTGAGATGGCTGCAGAATTCATAGAGCGGGGATATCCATTAAACATGATACAAAAAAATAGCAGATGTAATAAGGGATAGAGATAATAAAACTGCCCCATTCTTTAAATATATACTTTCATACAACAATAGAACACAGGAAGTAGAAAGAATAATTAAAAAATACTGGAGTATTCTGTTGACATCACAAGAAATGAGAGTGATAGTGGATGAAATTCCCAGGTTTACATATAGAAATGAAAGAAATCTTAAAAGTAGGCTTTGTTATAAGAAATTGTCACTAAGTAAATTCAAGAAAATGAGGAAAGGTACCCACCCATGTCTTAGTTGTAGCTGCTGTAAGGATATAGTTAATGACTCTGTTTTTATACATCCTATTAGTATTAAGAATTATACATTTGAAGAATTGGCTTACTGCTCCACCATAAATATAGTATATTTGGCAACCTGTGTTGCATGTATGGCATTTTATATAGGAAAATGCACAAGAGCATTGAAATAACTTATTATAGAACATAAATCAGCTATTAGGAGACAGAGACGAATGCCCTAGCAAAACATGTTATGAATGAAGGTGATGCACATAGGTTTAAATTTGGGGTAATCAAAATAGTAAACAGGAATATAAGAGGAGGAGATATAAATAATAAGTTGGAGAATATGGAATTAAAATGGATTTTAGAATGAAATGCAGAAAAGTCTCCTGGTTTGAATGGGGCAGTAAGCATAAAGCCGGTTCTGCAAAGGAAACAAATGATGTTACATTAACTAACTAATTGCCTTCATTGTTTTTAATTGTGATTGGTTGGCTGTGTCATGTGTTTTATAATTAAACAATTGGAATTGAATGTAATTTTATACACTGATGAAGGGGTAACCCGAAAGCTTTGTTGTTGTTGTTGTTTTATATTAAACTAGTGAAACGTTTCTGTTGTTCATTTTTTATTTTATAGGTTCTATCTGTGAGCTATTTTTGCAACCCACCTAGTGATATAGGGGGTGATGCCTAGTTTAGTGAGCTTTTCTGTGATTCCTGAGTGGTGACTGACTCAAAGAAGTTGACCAGGTTGAGCAGGCATGATCTACACTTCACAAAACCAAACTGTGTGGGATCCAGAGTTTGAAGATTCCCTATATCCATGTTTATTAGGTCCATGATGATGCATTCAATAGCTTTGCATATCAGACTTGTCAGGCTAACGGGGCAATAGTTCCCAGGGTCTGTAGTCGCTCCTCCTTTGTGGAGAGGGATGACTGTAGCAGTGCAACAATCGGTAAGGGCAAAGCCTGAGGTGAGGCTGTGATTGAACAGGGCACACAGGTGAGGTGCCAGTTCACTCTGTAGTTCATGTAGAACACAGCCAGGGATATTGTCAGGTCCCATAGAAGCTGTACACTTGGCTTTGGACAGTGCTGTTTTAACTTGTGCAGCAGTAATACTGGGTGCCTGGCAATCTACTGGTATTGTGATTGGTCCTTTGGGGGGGTAAAATTAGCACTGGATCTGTCGGCCAGTATATTGGCAATATCTGTTGGCTCTGTGTCGGAGGTACCATTGAGCAGTAGCTCAGAGCAAATGTGGATATTGCTGTGGAAATTCTTTATATAACTATAGAAGGCCTTGTGCTTGTCTTTAGTATCTGCTGCAATTCTGTTTTCATACTTGCTTTGGAGGATTTGATGAGGGATATCAACTTTTTGTTGAGGCTGATAAGGGAGTTTTTCCAGTCTTGGGACTTACCATATTCCACATCAGTTTCCTCCTTCTGTTGCAGAGTTTGTTTATGGCAGAGGACAGCCAGATTGGCCTCCTTTTTTTGGAGGAGAGCGTCTTGGTTCTATTGGGCATAGCGAAATCCATGCATTTGTGTATGTGTGCGTACACTGCAGTGGTGTATGATTCGGTGGTCATGCAACTATTCTCCATTTGCATAGGTGGTGTGAAGTTAGCCACCTCTTTTTTTAGGAGCCCAGAGTCAGCGTTGGAGAGGTTTTTCATGGTGGTTACCTTTGCGTGGAATGGGGGTGGGGGATGGGAGGGAGGGATGTGGATTTCCAAGGTGATTAGTTTGTGGTCAGATCTAACCAAGGAGGAGTTGATTATTTGTGTAGAGCAACGGTCACCCATGTTAGTAATGACCAGGACAAGGATGTTGCTACCTCTAGTGGGGGTAAGAACGAGCTGGTCCCAGGGCATTGGAGTTAATGAAGTCCAGGAAATGTTGGGCAAGTGTATTGGTAGATGAGTAGTTTTCCCAGTTAATGGAGGGGTAGTTGAAGTTGCCCAGTATGAGAGTGTTAGGTTGGACCCTGATATTCTCCAGAGTGCTTAGGAACGTGGAGTGCGAGTCTTGGGACATGGTTGGGGACCTTTAGTAGGCTACAACCTGAATCGCTGTCTTACCCAATGTTAGCTGCACCTGAAGTATCTCTGATGCGTTATGTTGGGCTACCACTCTGGAGGTGTGCGCATCCTTTATGAATATGGAAACACCACCACCTTTGGAGCTTCTGTCCAAGTTCTGGGGCGAAAGGTGGAATGAGTGTTCTTTACCAGTATCAGAAAAGGAAGACCAGTTTCTAAGACCACATTAGCCAAATGGTTAAGAGATTGCACCTCTTCTGTGTATGGATCTAAGGGTATATCCTTGCCCACACAAGTCAAAGCCCATTCAACCAGATCCATGTCAACATCCCAAGCTTTTTGGTATAGACCAAACGAAAACAGCCCTTGAACCAAATAAGGAATCAGATGCAAAAACCAGAGAATACAAGAAAAAGAAAAAATAATCTGGTTCCACGCAGCAGTGAAAATCAATATGTCCTTTATTGTAGTAGGTAAGCGCTTTCTCCGAATAACATCTGCTTCATCAGACCAACAAAGATAGAATAGCAGTTACATTTTTAAACACTAAAACGTCCAATCAAAAATCAGATAAAATGTGCATCATAGCTAAAAGCCATGTGATGAAATACATCTGTAGAATATATAGATCGTTAAAAAATTGAATAAAACAGACTAAATGAACAATATGTACTTAAAACTGGTAGCAAATACAATAGTAAAAAATAATAAAAGATGGACTTTTGAAACATATATGATAAAATATTAAAAGAGAGATCAATGCTTTAATTGCCATGCTTTAAGGAAGGGTTTCAGGGAAACTCTGTTGTTTAAACCAGGAGGTTTATCAGCTTGAAAGCACAAAATCCATTTCTGTTCACTAGATTCTGTTCTATTATTTATGTCACCTCCTCTCTTGGTACTATGCAGAATCTCTAGTACCATAAAGCTAAATTTATGTTCTTTACCCTCTTTAGCTACATGTAGTGATAGTGCGCTGGTTTCTTTAACATTCCTAATATCCCTAAGGTGTTCAAGTATTCTATCCTTAAACACCCTGTTCGTTTTCCCTATGTAAAATGAGAAGCAGGTAGTACAATAGCAAAAATTGACAACATTTTTTGTTCAACAATTTGCATAAAAAGCATTATCTATCTTAAAACCCAAAATAGAATGTGTGAAATGATTACCAATATGTATATGTGTACAGGCCATACAATTTCTACACATATATGTACCAAGTCTATCATATATTATAGTTGATTTAGTATTAAAGGATCGATAACAGAGCTGACTCTTAAATGATCTATTATTTCTAAAAGCAAAATCTGGCTGTGTGCCAATGACCCCTTTCAACTCATGTACAGTAGACAAAATATCCCAGTTCTTTGTAATAATATCACAAGCTACATGCACATTACTGGCAAAGGTCAATGGCATCCTTAGTTTATTCCTAGAGGTATCAGTGGAAGCATCACTTGAGAAAGTATTGTCAATATTATCCCTGTTGTTAATACTAGTGGGGAGGGGGGGGGAGTATGGCTGGCACTTACCTGATCTATGCCGCCATCCTTCTGCTATTTGAGAATCAATACGTTTACTACTATAGCCTCTTTCTAAAAATTCTTGTTTAAGTGTTTGTAATGCAACAATGAGACTATCATCATCGTTAAAAAGTCTCATAGTTCGAAATATCTGTCCTTTCAACACATTGAATTTCGTATGATTCGGATGCATACTGCCATAGTGTAGAACATTATTCTAAGCCTAAGCTTTGGAAAGCAGCTGAGTGGAGACCCACAGGTTGAGGAAGAATGAAAATGGACAATACAGATGGAATGTTATGTTGAGTACATAACTTCTTTTTCAGTCTCACAATAATTGTAAATAACTTACAGACAGCTGAGGAAAAATATTTAGAAAAGATTTATTATATTCCTATTGGCCAGGAATACAAACTTTGTAAGATTTTATATATTTGTCTTACATTTATCTGTTCTCTGTCTTACCTTTTTGCACTATCTACTGTACCAAAGGTGTTTACAAAATGTCGATGCAGGAACTGCCAATTTCTCACAAAATAGTCATAAAAGAAACTTGCAAGAAGGGTCTTTGATGTTGGCTACACTCCACTCAAGTGACTCAAGGTCGACTATTTGTTCACTCCGAACCAGTGGCCATGGTGATGACGGATGCCTCTCGGATAGGGTGGGTGGGCATTATCTGGGAAAGACAGTCCAGGGCACCTGGCAGAATCGTGAGGCTCACATGCACATCAACTAGAGATGAGAGCGGTGCTTTTAAAGCTGCAAGCATTTAAGGACTCTCTCCCCCTGGGAACCATTGCAATCCAGACAGACAACACATCACTCATATTGTATATAAACAAACAAGGAGGAACCAGATCTTACCCCCTATGTTGAGAGGCCCTGAGAGTACTGCGGTGGGCAACCTCGTCCCAGCATTTTCTGATAGCAACATACATGCCGGGGAAATCCAATGTGATACTGCACAGACTCAGCAGAGCAATTCTGATGCCTCATGAGTGGTCTCTGAAACAGGAAGTAGCGGAAAAAAATTTCTGACAACATCCATGAATGCCAAATGCAGCTGCTACCTTGCCCTCATCCTCCCTCTGAGGTAGTCACCAAGGGATACACTTGTACATGATTGGCCCCTGGGCCTCCTCTATGCCTTCCCCCTTTTCCACTAATTCTCAAAGTCCTTCAGAAAGCCAGTTGTTTGGGAAGGGACTTGATGCTCATTGCTCCATACTGGCATCGCCAAATTTGGTTCCTGTTCCTTTGGGCTTTTCTTTGGGATGAGCCATGGATTCTGGACCCAGTTCCAGACCTTCTGACTCATGCATCAGGAATGCTCCACCCATCCCTTCAGACCCTCAAACTGACAGTGTGACTGTTTCAATTCCAAAGATAGCCAGGTTTCCAAACCTGTATTCTAGAGTTAAACACATTCTAATTTCTTCTCATAAAGCTTCAACGAGGAAGATTTATAAAAGCAAATGGAAAAGATTCTGTTTATGGGCTACCTATAACCATGTTGATCCCTTTTCTGCTTCTTTTAGTTTCATTCTGGACTTTCTAGCAAAACTTTTCACTGAGGGTGCAGCTACAGCTACTATTAGGGCTCAGCTTGCAGAGATCTAGAACTTTCATTTGAGAGACTACTGTAATATATGATAAGCTATGCAAGGCCTTTCTCAAAGGTACTATATTATTAAGACCGCCTATCAGAGACTCTCCAGCACAATGGGACCTAAATTTCGTTCTATCTCATGTAGTTATTACTCCCTTCAAACCAGCATCATCTTGTGAATTAAAGTTTTTGACTTAGAAAACCATTTTCTTGGTAGCAATCACCTCTGCCAGAAGGGTGTCAGAGTTGCAAGCATTTTCCATAAAGCCCCCTTATTTGCTCTTCCATAGAGAAAGGGTGTCTTTGCAAACAAACCCATCCTTTTTACTTAAGCTGGTTTCAGAGACAAATTTGAATCAAAGTACTGAGTTACTAGTTTTCTTCCCAAATCATGAAAACAAAGCAGAGTACATGTTACATCAACTGGATGTACATAGACAGTTACATTTTTACCTACATAGAACTGCTGAATTCTGAAAATCTAATCAGTTATTTGTTTCTTTTTCAGATCCAGAGAAGGAATCCTTGGTCTCTAAAGTTACACTTTCTAAATGGCTTTCAGATTGTATAACTTTTATTTACAAGTCTCAAAATAAAAAACTTCTGAAAAAAAGTTAAGACCCATTCTATGAGAGCTATTGCTACTTCTTTAGCCTTTCTGCTATGGTACCAATTGACACTATTTGTGCTGCAGCAACATGGGCTAAACGACATACTTTTAGCACTCATTACAAAGTCGATTTGGCCTCCAGGAGTAGAGCCTCCTTTGGATCCATAATTCTGAGGAATATTCTCCCATGAGCCACCCAAGAATCAACGTGCTAGGGACGCTGTCCTAACCTAGTAAGAATTAAGGCAATGTAGGACAACATCACATAAAGAAGTTATGTACTCACCATAACGTTCCATGTGTGTTGTCCATCTTCGACTTCATTCTTACATCCCACCCTCCTTCCCCCATTCCCATTCTCTCACTCTTAAAAGACCAGGTCTAACCAAATTGCATCCCCTTGACCTCTGCCCTTCTTCATCAGCCTCTGAATCCTTCATTAGAGTTAGGCATACCTGTATAAGTTTAGGGCATACAGGATCTGGGGATAGTTCCGGTGCATGATGGGATAGGGAGTGAGCCAAGAGCTGGCAGAAGACCTCGAGCTCGAGCTTGAAAATAAAGGCCGAGACGGATCTGATCCCAACCTAGTAAGAATGAAGGTGAAGATGGACAACACACATGGAACGTTATGGTGAGTACATAACTTCTTTTTTATAGCTCCTCCCTCCTTTATTCTCTTAGATTTATGGAGTTCTGCACTGTTAGTCCTCCTACCTTTGTGTGGCAAAATTTCTTCAGTACCATTGTTGATAGTTTCTTCTTTCTCTCCTTACTCTTCCTATTCTATTGTCGGGGTATTTTCCACTACCATTGTTGGTAGTCTGTTCTTGTCAAAATATCTTCTTTTTCCTTCTTTCTTTTTTATAGAGCTAAGGCTGAGAAGCTGACAATTTAAAAAAGTACAATTCCTGTGAGCACAAAATCCCAAATTCGGATGCGCATAGGGAGTGCGTCTACTGTTTAGGGGCAGCACACCTTAACATAAACTGCACTATTTGTGCTGCATCCAACTTGAGGGCTATTGCAGATAGGAAGAATAAGTCATTTCTCAAAGGATTATTGCCCTCTTCTTCCTCTTCCTCCAGGGCTCAAAACCCGAGCAAACATTCTAAGGCTCCATAGGAGCATAAGAAAGGGTACTGTTCTAAATCTATGAAGACTCCATCGACCTCAAATCCTCTACAAAAAATGAGAAGATCTTCGTATCCTACTTCATTGGATCTGAAGAGAAAAGCTTAGGAATCTAAGACCTCAGATCTGATAGTTATTTCAGGTAGTCCCCTTCTTAACCTACAGATCCAAAACCTTCAGATCCAACTTCTGGAATTTCCTAGAGCTTGCTCACTTGAGTTTGTTATTAATCCAGTTTCTCCTCAGCTCCACTCCCCCCTAGCACACTCCCAGGAAACATTCTAGACCTCAGTTCATTACCTTATCTGACAGGTCGTCCAGGAGTCTTTCTGAAGCTGAAATAGATAGGATGATGAGGAAGTTCTGCAGAGCTCAGATTCAGATGGGGTTATACTGGCTCCATCTCCCATCGGATCCGTGAACCTCCTTTCCACCTCCCATATAGTGGTATCCCCTTTTCTGATTCATCCTTCAGTTTCAGAGCATTCGGATCCAAGAGTTCTGAGAGAACCATTGTCAGAGCTGAAGTGGGTTACATCTTCGACTCTGGAGTTTTCCTTGACTAGTTCTGCTGCTGTACCCTCAGATCAGGATGAGTCTTGGTGCCAAAGCATCAGTGTTAGATCTTCTGGACCGGGATCTACTCCAATCCTGGTGAAGCTGTCCTTGCCCTGCGGAACCTCGGTACTAGATAGCTTGGGTAAGGCTCCCTCCTCGAGACATGGATCCAGACAAAGTCGTGGCTTGTCTGCTTTGGAAGTCTCAGCTCTGGTGCAAACCAGCCACGGTGTTTCCTGGTCCATCTGCCTTCAAGTTAGTGGTGAGGATGCTCTCTCATCCAAGAGACCCGGTCTCTCATACTTCTTTGGATCCTACATTTTTTCCCCCTGTGGTTTGAGCTCTGATCCCATCAGACCTACTCCACAGGTCAGCCAGTACAAACTAGTGTCCATACAATTCCCTTAGAGCAACTACTTGTCTCTTTGGCCACCTGACCAGAGTATCCCACTGAGGAGGTTCCCTGTAAGAAAATGTGTAAAAGGAGGCACATAGATTCCGCTTTGGAATCTCTCACAGAACATAGTGACTTCAATGAGGGGGAAGTTTCCCCCAGATCACCAACTGATGATATCTCATTTGGCGACATTTTGGAGATCCTTAAGCACAAAGGTGGTTGGTCTTTAGATAATCCTTCCCCTGAGGTGTCAGTATTTCTGGAAGCTTTTGTTACTGGCCCATCTACATCTTGGGTGACTCCCCCAGATGATGACCTCACTGACCTAGTCTCTCGCTGGGCATGGAAGGAACCCGATTCTGTTGAGCTAATCCCACATTGTCCAGATAAGATTTTAGCTCCTCCAAAAGACAAACCTCATTGGAGAAAAGCAGCCCCTGCAGATGTGATGGTTATGGCAGAAGCCAGTAAAAAGGAGGTAGCATAACAGAGCTCCTGTGTCCATCCCCCCCAAAAGACAGTCTAGTGCATTAGACAAGTTTGGAAAGTGTGTATTTACTTCAGCAACCTTTGCCTTGAGGTCCCTGAACTATTTGCCACACTTTATAGGGCTGCAGAGGGATTTGACCAAGGAGATCTCAAAATCCCTTTCCATATCTGCAGAGGATTATAAAAGATCATACTCCCAGCTAGCCACTCTATTATCTATTTCCAATGCATCCATGAAGTTGATTTCCCATGCTGCAGAGGGTACCTCACGGGCAGGTGGTTCAGGCATTGCTGTACAGAAACATGCCTGAATGCGGCTATGTGACTTTGTGGAGTCTTTTAAGTCTTTTTTCATCAGTGCCCCCCTTTGATGAAATATCCTTGTTTGGCTCTTCTGTGAAAGAAACACTTTCCCACAGTGCACAGGAAGGGAAGACCCTGTCTACCGGAGGGATTCCCTTTTCCACCCTTCAATTATCCTTTTCACAGAATCATAGAGGAGGCAAGACAATGTGGTTCTGTAAATCTCAGGGATCTTTCCAGGATTGACATGAGGATAACTCCTTCAGTGGCAGACGAGGGAGTTCAAATGGAAGACCCCATTCCAGCAGCAGAGGAGGCCTGCAAAGCCAGGGTTTCTGTGATTCCTTTATGGATAGACCTTTACAGTGCTCCTGAAGGGCTGCCTAACTGCTCGCCTCTGGAAGCAGTCAGGGGACTCTTGTCCTTGCACCCAGATGCCTGGGCTGCAATAACAAAAGATTCTTGGGTGATAAAAATAATATCCAGAAGTTATTTTATATAATTTTCCCAGATGCCCACATCCAAAATAAGAAAGCTTCCCGATGTCCCAGCCAGTGAGAGAGAAGCATGTGGTCAGTCAGTCTTCAGGACATGTACTGTAACATCAAAATAAACAGATTGCCCTGAAGATATTTGTGCTTTCAGTTGGGAGCCAGTCACTATCAGTTCAAAGCCATGCTCTTTGGACTCCAGGTTGTTTATCAGGTGTATGGCAGTGGTAGCAGCTCACCTGAGACTGCAAAGATTCCAAGTGTTTCCAAACTTAGACAAATGGCTTCTCACCACCCCAAACAGGCATCTTCTAGAACAATCCAGGGACTATTTGCTCCAAATTTACCAAACACTAGGCATTGCAGTCAATATTTCCAAATCCAAACTACAACCAGTACAGAGCCTGGAATTCAGTGGTGCTCATTTAAAAACTGTAAGTCGGATTGCTTCTCTGCCTCTTCATTGTATAGATACAATCAAATCCCAGGTTCAACAGATTCTTTCTCATTCTGCTCCTCCAGCCAGACCTGTCCTTCAGGCTCTAGGTTCCATGGCAGTTTCTGTTGTCTTATTTATGTTAACATGTTACTATATGCTTGTTCTACAATGGACACTACCTGTTCAGTGGTCTAATGTTAAGTTGTCATTCTCGCCTTCATTCTTGCTGGATGGGTTCGGAGCTGATCCTCGGCTCCGACTCGGCCTATACTATAGCTCAAAAGCTATTTTTACCGGCTCGAGGCAGCCCTATAACCCACAATACCATGCGCTAACTCCCCAGATCTCGTTTGCCGCTTCACTGCGAGGTTGTCTTTTTTACCGGCTCAGGTCAGTAAAGAGAATTCTTTCTATTAAACAAATTTTCAGGTAGTTTTCCCAGTTAGAACACCTTTGTTAGGTCCCTACTGATTTTTTCATTACAACCTTTTGTAGCCCTTCTTCCCTTATTTAGTTAACTCTTATCTTTGGGCCTACGGGCTTTACCTTAGATCCCCCCCCCCTTACAGTGTCTGTTTGGGTTTAGTCAGTTCCCTTAACTTTGTCTAGTTTTTAGTTGAGTGTGTGTGTGGACTGACTGTGTTTACTGTTGTTAGGACAATGTCCAAAGACATTAAGGTCTCGGGATTCAAGAAGTGTGACTCGTGCTGTCAGAAAATGTCTCTGACAGACGGTCACACTTCTTGTGTCTATTGCTTAGGGCCTTTACACCTGCAGGACTCTTGTTCCGTCTGTCACGGGTTTAGTTCAAGAGTCCTGCAGGAGCGGCGTAATAAGCTCATTTTAAGGGGCTTGTTAAAGCCCGATGACTCCCCGTCCAAGTCTGGCTCGGGGAAGTCTTTGAAAACCGCCAAATCCTTGGCTCCAGCTTCTGAGTCGAGGGCTGGCGTTATTGAGATGGCTCCGACATCGGTTCCAATCGCATCCGAGGAGGGCAAAGTGGTATCCGCTCCGAAACCAGCATCGGAGCCGACCCCAGCGCGCAAGCGCTCTAGATCCCCCTCATTAGAATCCATCCGATCGGCTCCGAGATCCCCTCTCCTATCGGAGCGGAGTCATAGGACTCGCTCATCCAGGTCATCCAGGCTCTCCGACCATGACATTGAGAGGGTGGCCAGTAGGCTCATAAACTCTCAGGCACTAGCCCAAATGCTCCAGAGCCCATCTCACCAGACTGTGGCTCCTTCGGTACCGCTATCGATTCCTCCTCCGACTCACCTCTCGAGTTCGGAGCCGGAGTTTGTCGGAACCGTAACCTTGCCCACGTCAGAGCCGATACTCCCACCTTCGGCTCCGGTGTCGTTGGCTCCGACCTCTTCATTGGTTCCGTCCGTGGAGAGGTCCGGGCGCCGGGACTCCATTGTCGGCTCCGAGGGGGCGAGTGGCATCGGACCCTTGTCCGACCCCGCTCTCCCTCTCGGAGCTTCGGCTCTGGTGAGTTCAGCCCCGACATCATTCTCGGAGCCTTCTCTGTCGGTGCCAGGGGTGGTTCGGGTCTCTTCGGAGCCATGACTACCCTTGGTGCCTGATAGGGGAGCCTTTGAGGTGATGAGGAGCGTGCTGGACCCAGTGTCCACTCCAACGGTGAGTTCTGCAGCTCCTCCCTCTACAGTGCCTGTTACGGTCTCTGGCCATCCTCCTGCATCTGACAGCAGAGATCCAAAGCGTAGGGTACCCACTTTGGGTGTCTCCTCCTCTTCCGAGGCCTCCCCTGAAGTTTCAGGGGAGCCCCCTAGGAAAAGAAAGTGCAAGAGGAAGCACATAGACTCCCTCGAGTCTGTCACGTCAGACACTGACTTGGATGAGTCGGAGGGTTCCCCGAGATCCCCCTCTGAGGATGTCTCTTTTTCAGACATCCTAGAGATCCTAAAACAGAGGGGAAATTGGTCCACTCTCAAACCCTCCGAGGACGAGTTGGTTTACCTTGACGCTTTTGGATCTCGCCCTTCCACCTCCTGGGTGTCTCCCCCTTTTGACCCACTAATGGAGGTAGTGGCTAGAAAGGCGTGGGCAGCTCCTGATTCAATGGAACCTACCCCTAGGAGGCCCTCTAAATTTATTTCTGCGCCAGAGGACAAACCCTTTCTCACCAAAGGTGTTACGGTTGATGCTATGGTGGTAGCTGCAGCCACTAAGAAGGAATTGGCTGATCCTTCTGTATCTGTTCATCCTCCTAACAAAGAGTCCAGGACCATGGACAGGTACGGCAAGCAGACATTTGCTTCAGCGACCTTTGCTATGCGATCGCTGAACTATTTATGTCATTTCACCCGCCTTCAGAGAGATTTGCTCAAAGAACTGGGTGAAACTGTACAGGATCCTTCTGCTGCAGGGTATCAGGACAAGATGAACTCCCAGCTGGCCACCCTGAACTCCATTGTTAACTCCTCCATGCGGCTTATCTCCTACGCAACCGATGGAGCGAGTAGGGCCGCTGGCACAGGTGTTGCGTTGAGACGTCATGCTTGGATACGACTCTGTAACTTTGCCGATCCCTTCAAGGCGTCCTTCACCAACACCCCCTTTGATGGTTCAGAATTGTTTGGACCTCAGGTGAAGAATACCCTCACCAGATGCGAGCAAGATGGTAAGACTCTCTCTGCCGTGGGAGTCCATTTTTCCACACCTTCTAGACCTTATCCCAAAGGACAGAAGGGTGGAAAGATGTGGTTCCGCAAACCACAGGGAGTCGTGCCTGCTGCACGTGGTGAATTTCCCCCCAGAGGCAGAGGGGGGAATAATAACAGACGCCGCCCCAGGGGCAGAGGGGGTCCACAGAACCAGGGTTCCAGGGAATCTTTCCCTGACCAACCCTTTCAGCATCCCTGAGAAGCTGCCCGACTGTCCGCCTTCGGAGGCAGTCGGGAAGATTATCTCTGTACCCGGAAGCCTGGCAATCCCTCTCCCAAGACACATGGGTACAGAAGATCATATCCGAGGGTTACAAAATTCCCTTCACTTCCCCTCCGGTACAACCGCCAAGACCCCTACCAGACGTACCACCCGCACAAAGGGGTCAGGCACAGCTAGAAATAAAAAAGCTGTTAAAAAAAAGAGTCATCCAGGCAGTCCCAGCAGATCAGCTAGGATCTGGAATCTACTCCAGATTCTTTTTGGTACCAAAAAAGACTGGAGACTGGAGACCCATTTTGGACCTCAGCAGATTGAACAACTCTGTACAAAAGACAAAATTTCGGATGGTAACACTGCAGTCCATTCTACCCTTTTTGGGCAGAGGCCACTGGATGTGCTCGTTAGACTTCCAGGACGCGTACTATCATATAAAGATACACAGGCGCTCAAGGAGGTTTCTCCGCTTCCGGCTGGGAGCCAGTCATTATCAATTCAAAACACTGCCCTTTGGTCTCACCACAGCCCCCCGGGTGTTCACCAAATGCTTGGCAGTGGTCATGGCTCACCTGAGACAAAAAGGATTCCAGGTGTTTCCATATCTAGACGACTGGCTCATTTCTGCTACCACCAAGCAGCATCTTATAATGGCCAGGGATTACACTATTCAACTTTGCAACAATCTAGGTATTTCTATAAATTTTGCAAAATCCTCCTTGTCGCCTTGTCAATGTATAAACTTTATAGGCGCCGTATTAAACACCAGAGAAATGTCTGCAACTTTACCACCTCAGAGAGTGACAGACATAAGGCGAAATGTTCGGTCCCTGTTTCAGCCCAACAGAGTTCAAGTCAAGCTAGTATTGAAAGCGTTAGGCCTCATGGCAGCGGCGATTCTTCTACTCCCATTAGCCCGCTTCCACATGAGGCTCCTCCAGTGGATGCTGTTTTCTCAGTGGTCCTTTCAACAGCTCCCAATGACTCACAACATCTTGATAACACCATCATGCAAGAATCATCTCTCCTGGTGGATGGTTTCCCCTCAGCTTTTTCAGGGCAGACCCTTTGTTCTCCCCCCCCAGTTGCCACGGTGACAACGGATGCCTCCCTGATCGGGTGGGGGGGGGCATTATCAGGGCAGGACGGTCCAGGGCACATGGCAACAATTAGAACGCCACCTGCACATAAATGTCCTGGAGATGAGGGCGGTGCTTTTGACGTTGCAAGCCCTTCAGAGCTCTCTTCCCACAGGGACTATAGCAATTCAAACGGACAATATGTCTGTGGTGTGGTACATAAACAAGCAGGGGGAACAAAGTCCTACCCCCTATGTCGAGAAGCACTCAGACTTTGGCAATGGGCGATTTCCTCTCAATGGTTTCTGATAGCAACGCACATCCCCGGGAAGTCCAACGTCTTAGCGGACAGATTGAGCAGAACTATCCTCATGCCTCACGAGTGGTCTCTAAATCAAGCGGTAGCAGACAAAATATTTCAGAAGTGGGGCCAGCCTTGCTGCGATCTTTTCACAACTCCTCAAAACAGCAAGTGCCTCGACTTCTTCACACTCTTTCCTCTACCAGGCCATCCCCCCAGAGACGCTCTTGTTCACGACTGGCCCCGGGGTCTTCTATATGCATTTCCTCCCTTACCATTGATCCCGCAATTAATTCAGAAAGCAGCCGCATTGAGATCCAAAATGATCCTCATTGCTCCGTTTTGGCCTCGACAAGTATGGTTTCCTTTCCTGCACAGTCACCTACTGGAACAGCCTTGGCATCTGGAACCCCTTCCGGATCTGTTGACCCATCTCACAGGCAAGCTGCATCAGTCTCTTCATTCCCTCAACCTCACAGCTTGGTTGCTCCACTTCCAGCCATAGCCAGGCTTCCCCTTATTTCTCCTCCTGTTCGTGATATCATTCTGGCTTCCCATAAGTCCAATACTAGGAAGACGTATGCGAGTAAATGGAAGCGTTTTTCGCTCTGGGCACAAGATAGTTCCTTAGATCCTTTCCATGCACCCATTCATAAGGTTCTAGACTTTCTGGTGGAACTCTTTCACTCAGGGTCATCATCAGCCACTATCAGGGTACAATTAGCGGCCATTGCTAATTTTCATGTGGGGCTCTCAGAAGCAAATATTATGTCCCACAAACTTTGTAAAGCTTTTCTCAAGGGCATCTTTTTGCTTAGACCTCCAGTTAAGGATCCGCCCCCTCAATGGGATTTGAATTTAGTTCTAACCTCATTGATTCTGCCTCCTTTTGAACCTGCAGCTTCTTGCTCCCTCAAGCTTCTTTCTTGGAAAACTCTGTTTTTAGTAGCCATAACATCCGCCAGAAGGGTATCGGAACTTCAAGCCTTGTCTGTCCGTCCACCTTATTTGGTCTTTCACAAAGACAGGGTAACTCTCAGAACAAACCCTTCCTTCCTACCGAAAGTGTCCTCTGAAGCAAATCTAAACCACTCCATTGACTTGCCTGTGTTCTTCCCAGACTATTCCAACAGGGCTGAACAGAAATTACATTCATTGGATGTTCATCGCCAACTGCAGTATTATCTAGACAGGACAAAACAACTCAGAAAGTCAGACCAGCTCTTTCTCTCTTATGCTGCAGGAAAGAAAGGGCTTCCAGTATCAAAGGTTACTCTTTCCAGATGGTTGACATCTATTATTACCCTTGTCTATGAGTTGAGACACAGGCAACTTCCGGCTAAGCCTAAGGCTCATTCAACCAGGGCACTATCAACATCAACGGCCTTTCAAGCAAGGTTACCTTTAGATGCTATATGTGCAGCAGCTACATGGGCTTCCAAACATACTTTTATTGTCCATTACAAACTTGATTTAGCCTCCAGAAATAGAGCTGACTTTGGTTCCACTGTACTCAGGAGTCTGTTCCATTGAGCCACCCAGGACTAAGGTGCTAGGGACGCTGTCCCATCCAGCAAGAATGAAGGCGAGAATGACAATTAAACATTAAGAAGTTATGTTCTTACCATAATGTTCCATGTTAGTTGTCTTCTTCTCGCCTTCTTTCTTGCGTCCCTCCCTCCTGCCCCCTAGCCTGGACAGACTTGAGGTCTCTGAGTCCTTCCATTTCTGGAGATACAACATGTTACGGTTTCCCCATACCCTTAGTGTTACTAGCAGGGAGTTTGTACTTGCATATGAGGATTATAATAATATATTTATACTATGTCTTAGCTTCCAAACGAGATCTGGGGAGTTAGCGCATGGTATTGTGGGTTATAGGGCTGCCTCGAGCCGGTAAAAATAGCTCTCGAGCTATAGTACAGGCCGAGTCGGAGCCGAGGATTGGCTCTGAACCCATCCAGCAAGAAAGAAGGCGAGAAGAAGACAACTAACATGGAACGTTATGGTAAGAACATAACTTCTTATTCTTTAACATCCTCTGTCCTTCCCAGTCAAACTTATTTCGTTATGCAGGAACCATCCTCATTGGTGGCTCCAGTTGGATGACATTTACATAGGTTGCCTCTTCGTTCTGTCTGCCCCACTGACCATGGTGACCATGGATGCCACTCAGCTGGGGTGGGGATGGAGCATTTCTTGGGAAGGAACGTCAAAGACATGTTTTCCCCACAATAGACCAGTTCACATGTCAGCATCCTGAAGATGAGAACAGTCCTTTCAGCATTGCAGGCATTTCAAGATACTCTCCCTCTGGGGACTGTTGCAATTCAAGCCAACAGCATGTCCATAGCCTGGTACATCAACAAGCAAGGGGGAACCCAATCTTATCCGCTAAGTCAAAAAGGTAGTGTGGCAGTGGACGTTCTCCTCCTTGGGCTAAAGGGAAGTCTCTCTGTTGATCAGTGGCAGTGAAAAACATTGAGCAGCCTGCCTGCCCCTGTGGGAGTGGTTACTGACTTGAAACTGTAGTTTTATTGGCCATTTTGGGTCAATTCCAAACTCCTTCATCTTCCTCTCTTAAAACCCTCTTTTGCATGGTTTTGCACGTTTTTGTGCATAGCGCAACAGCGGGCAGCGCCGCCTAATTGGGTTTAAACTATTCCTGGCTCCACAAAGTCTGCTCTTCACTTTTTCCCTTAGAACTGCTCTATCTCTCAATTTAAACACCATATTCTCATTCTAAGGCCCTTCACTGGTCCAATTAAGTAATCCTACAAGTTAGCACTATTAAACCATAAGCACTACTTACTCTTATACTCTTTACGATTACTCTGTCCTCTATTGGTCCGTCTTAAATTCAGTTTCCCTATATTACTCTAGCATCTCCAAAGTTCAGTCAATGGTTTCCTCTCCAGTCCAGCTGGTGAATCTGGGAATTTTGAGGCAATGTTACAACTGTCTCATGTACACGGACAACCCTCTCCTCCTCTAAACAGGTTCAAATACATGTGAGAGATGCAACTATTTAGCCAAACTGGAGGCTGAGCCCTCTCATCTCAAAACTGGTGTAACCAGTCAGGAGGAGAAGGTAACCTCACACAACACAATTCCAGTATCACATAGTCCCACCACATCAGCGAACCAAACACATAAATACACAAAAACATACTCGGAGGCTCTAAATAAAAATCTACCTAAGCAACAGAGACCTCCAAAGCAGACATCCAAGCAAACGCTACCTCAAAACAAAACACGCACAACACATAGCCCACAAAGTCAGTGTGTCAAGCAGCCACAGCCCTTAAGGCTGAATAACACACCTGATACTCTTGTAATAGGTGACTCTATTGTCAGACACACTGACGTCCCGCTCACCAGGCTGAATAAAGAGAAGGTCACGGTGAGCTGCCTGTCGGGTGCTAGGATCCGCCACATAACGCAAGCACTCAGGTCACTCCAAAGCAAATACAAATATGACTCAGTCATTGTACATGCTGGTGTGAATGACCTGAGACGTACCTCCCTGGACTACATGAAAAGAGACATAGAGGAGCTCTCTGATCATGTAGCCCCAGCTGGTATGACCCTGACCTTGAGCAGCATCTTACCCTCACCTAGAATGATGCCACAGTACAAAGACAAAATGATCGATTTTAACAATTGGCTAAAAAACTCCAGCTCTACTCAGTTGCATACCGCCTTCTTCGAGGCGATCTGTGCCTGACATACAAAGCTATGTCAAATCCAGAATTAATGGACATGCTCCACCTCAGTAAATCTAAATCCCTTAGAGCCACACGCTTGAGGGACTTGAACCTCAGCACAGAAATAAATAGAACTCGCTGGAGGGACAGGTTCATAACCCAGAGGCTCCCTTCGCTCTGGAATAGAATTCCAGTTCATGTGAGGCAGAGCACCTCACTGAATCTCTTCAAGAAGAATCTCGATAGGTGGATGGGGGATCGTAGGTTTGCCCCAGGGATTACTCCCGTGTCACTATTAGACAGAGGCACAGTAAACTAAACCTTAAAAAGGGCACAGTATACTCAAATTAAGGGGTGGCGTAAGCCATACAGAATCAGGCTAGGCTTATAACTGCCCCAGGGCAGATAACCTAGTATGAACCTATGAACCTATGAACCACTTTCCACTGGCAATGCACATTCTGGGGATATCTAGAGTACTAGCAGACAGACTCGGCATGAATATTTTGATGCCTCACAAGTGGTGTCTTAACCAATTTGTGGTTGAAGAGATTTTTCAGTCTTTGGGGCCAACCTTACTGCAATCTGTTTGCAACTCCCCACAACAAGAAATACAGCAGATAATTTGCCCTGATACCTCCTGAGGGGGAGTTACTGAGAAATGCTCTAGTCCATGTTTGGCTTTCCAGTCTCCTTTATGCCTATCCCCCAGTACCTCTGATTATAAAATTCCTACAGAAATCAGTCTGTTGAAGAGCTTGGTTATCCTTATAGCTACATTTTAGCCTCACCAGGTGTGGCTCACCTCTCATCTTTGTTATCCTCCTTGGATACTGGACCCCAGTCCAGGCCTGTTGTCATATCCCTTGGTAATAAAGCATCCCAGTATCTCAGGCCCTCAAACTAACTGCATGGTTTCTCCAATTCTGTTAATAGCTAGACAGCCCATTCTTTCTTTCCCTGTTTGTCATATACTTTTGTTCTCCCAGAAAGATTCCTCTAAGGATTTCCAAAAGGAAGTGGAAAAGATTCTCAATTTGGTCCTTGAAAAATGACATTGATCCTTTTACTGCCCCTATTTCTTCAGTGCTGGAGTTTCTAGCAACTCTTTTTTAAGGAAGGTGCTATTTTTTCCACAATCAAAGTACAATTTGAAGCCATATCAAATTTTCACTCAGGAAACCATGCTTTTTACTTGGCTACTTCCAAGTTGTACAAGGCTTTCCTAAAGGGCACTTTCTTGCTCAGACCTCCAGTGAAAGATCCGTCACCTCCCTGGGATTTAACAGTAGTACTTCAAAGATTGACTCAGCAAGCCTTTGAACCTTCAGCATCAACTGATTTAAAATTTCTTTCTTGGAAAACAGTCTTTTTAGTTGCTATTACAAGCTGCGGTGGTACAGCGGTAGCGTTGTTGCCTTACAGCAGGAGGGTCTCCCATTCGATTCTCGCCTGGAGCGCCTTCTGTGTGGAGTCTGCATGCCCTCTCCGGGGTCGAGTGGCCTCCGAAAGACATGCATGAATGGGCGTGCCTTCGCTGAAGGTTGGGCGTCGGGCTGGCAACTCGGCACCATAATAATCTACTGCCAATCATTAGCGGATCGGAGTTCCGCTGTGGTTAGTCCTAACCGGGAAAAGCCGAAAAGACAAACAAACATCTGTCAAAAGAATTTCTGAACTCCATGGTCTTTCATCCAAATCCCCTTACATTATTTTTTGCAAAGACCTTACAAACCAATCCTTCCTTCCTATGAAAGGTATCTTCTGAATTGAACATTTATTTATTTATTTATTTTACATTTTTTAACTGGGATAGTCCAACTGGATACATGTCCATTTTCAGTGGAGGTCCGGGGAGAAAAGCTCCAAAGAAACATTTATGCAAAATATACAAACAAAATATACTAACATGTTTCTACTATATACAACAAGATCATATTAATGAGCAAACATTATTAAGTCATTGGCAAGAACATTTAAAAAAGATCAAAACATGTACAAACAATATTAAGGTATGTTAACTATGTAGTCACATCATGCATCTGAAAGGGGTATTGATAAGACTGATAAACATATATCAAACCATTCATTTACCAGTCTTCTTTCCTAAATTTTCAAATAAGGGAGAATAAGTGCTACATCTCTTAGATGTACGTAGACAACTACATTTCTATTTACATAGAACAAAACATTTCAGAAAAATGGACCAGTTCTTTCTCTTTTTTACCAAGCAGGCTGGGATCTCCAATTTCTAAAATTACTTTGGCCAAATAATTAACTAATTGCATTTTTTGATATATTCCCAGAAAGGTCTCTCCCTACCAAAACCACCTAAGGCTCATTCAACTAGATCATGGCCACCTCATCTGCCTTCTGGTATAGAACTTCCATTGATGATATTTGTGCAGCAGTCACCTGGTTTAACACTCATACATTTATTACTCATTACAAATTCAACACAATTTCTAGAAGCAGAACTGCTTTTAGTTCAGCAGTTCTCCAGAAAATCCTTCCATGACGGCCACCCAAAATTCATGTAGCTGGAGAGACTGTCCCATACGTCGAGGAAGAATGAAAAGGGCAACATCAGGTGTTAAAACTATGTACTCACCATAACTATGCATCTGCACTGTCCATTTTCATTCTTCCTAAACTCCCCTCATACCTTCCCCTTCTTATTATATTCTGGAATGACTGATGGACTTTTTGGAACCTGTTGTTCCACATTTGAGCCTTGGTTTTGTTATTATTCTCTTTCTGTTTTTATATTCCAAGGTATATTTAGCAGCAAACTCAATCTGAGGTATTGTGGGAGGACACAGGCATTATGGGTAGAGGGAGGAGCTCTAGAGTTGGATGTGAAAGTCTGTTGAATGCAGCTGAGTCAGATTCGAGGTTGGATCCATAACCCATATGTAAAGGAAGAACGAAAGTGGGCAGCACACATGCATAGCTATGGTAAGTACATAACTTTAAATCTGATGCTGTGCGTTTTCATTTTATCCTTGAGATCCCCCATCATGCCCCAAGATTCTCAGTACACCTTTCTAAACATACTGGAAAATATTAAAATACAACCAAACACCGTAATACTAGGTGATTTCAACTATCCTGCCATTAACAGGGAAAACTATTCGTGTACCAACACCTTTGCCCAAGGGTTCTTGGAATTCATAAATTCCAACGCCCTGGATCAACTAATCCATAGTCTCACCAGGGGCTCTAGTATCCTAGACCTGGTCATTACCAACATGGGAAATCGATGCTCCACACCTATGGTCTGACCAAAAGCTAATCACCCTTAACATCCACATCCCACCCCCCAGTAAGGAAACCTCCATAAAAAACTTCTCCAGAGCCAACTTCATGCTACTCAAGTCAGAAGCGACAAACTTCATGACACCCTTGCAGACGGGAACTGAAAGTTCGACTGCTGAATCCTACACTAAGGCACTGTACGAGCACATCCGCTCATGCATGAATCATGCCATCCCAAACAGAACCAAGATGCTCTCCTCCAAAAAAAGGAAGCCAATCTGGTGGTCCCCTGCCATAAACAAACTTTGCAACAAAAAGAACAAACTGTTGCAGAAAAGAGGAAAATCCCAGGATGCAAAAAACTCCCTTACCAGCCTCAGTAAGAAGCTGAGATCCCTCATAAAATCCTCCAAAGCTAGTTATGAAAATAAAATTGCCAAAGATTCCAAAGACAACCAATAGGCATTCTATAACTATGTCAAGAATCTAAATGACAATGCTCAGATCTGCTCTTAGCTACAACATAATGGCATTAAATATACTAGGACCAAGGATATTGCCAATATCCTGGCAGATCAATTCAGTGCCAACTTCACCCACTCTCACCCCCTAAACGGCCCATCTCAATACCGGAAGATTGCCAAATTCCGGTAATAACGGCCACACAGGTAAAAAACACACTCTCCAAAGCTAAGAATACAGCATCCATGGGACCAGATTATATCCCAGGCTGTGTACTACATGAACTAAAAAATGAACTGGCACCTCACCTAAGTGTCATGTTCAATCATAGCCTCACCTTAGGCTTCGTGCCCACTGAGTGGCACACAGCTACAGTTATCCCACTCCACAAAGGGGGATCTACCTTGGATCCCGGGAACTACCGCCCCATCAGTCTGACAAGCCTGATCTGTAAGGCCGTGGAATGTATTATCATGGAACTTATAAACAAAGACATTGGCAACCTTCAAACACTGGACCCCAGCCAGTTTGGGTTTGTGAAGGGACGATCTTGTCTCCTGAACCTGATTGACTTCTTCGAATCAGTCTCCAGAGCCGTGGACAAGGGTAAGGCAGTCCACACAGCCTATCTGGACCTTGCCAAGGCCTTTGACACTATCCCCCACTCTGGAATCATAGATAGACTTACTAAGCTGGGCATTAATCCCTACATCACTCAATGGGTTGCCAACTAGCTTACTGACAGAACCCACACTGTAAAAGTAGCTGACTCCAAATCCAGCTCCAGACAAGTGGCAAGTGGAGTACCTCAGGGTTCAGTACTGGGACCACTCTTGTTTGGCATCTACTTCTCTGAAGTACAGGCCAACTCTAAGGGACTCTGGCTAACAAAGTTTGCAGATGACTGCAAACTGGGAGCCATTATTGAATCTCCAAATGATGTGGATACTCTACAAAGGGGCCTTACAGAAACAGATGCTTGGTGTCAGAGCCATGGGCTCAAGCTCAATGCCAAGAAATGTATAGTTATCCCCTTTGGGAAAAAACATGTACCCGTGAATTACCACATAGGTGGCAGTACACTAAACACCGAAAGTGTGATAAGAGACTTAGGGACACAGGTGGACAGTGGTCTCACCTTCGATAACCACATCACCACAACAGTCAGGAAATCCTTCTATGTGGCACACCTCATCACTAAGGGCTTTTCATCCAGAAAAAAGGAGGTCATTGTCCCATTGTACTCATCCCTCATTAGACCCATTATAGAATACAACGCCCCATTTGGTATGCACCTCTCAAGACATCTGCAACAACTGGAAAGGTTGCAGAAATACCTCACTAAAAGAATCACAGGCCTAAAACAGATGCCCTACGCTGACCGCCTTAAAAAACTCCAGCCATACTCTGTCGCATATCGTCTACTCGGAGGCGATCTCTGCTTAACATACAAGGCCATGTCAAACCCAGAGCTGTTGGACATGCTACACTTAAAGAAATCCCAATCCCTCAGAGCCACATGCTCCAGGGATCTAAACCTTGTCATCACAATAAACAAAATATGCTGGAGGGATAGGTTCCTGACCCAGAGACTCCCCGAACTCTGGGATAGACTGCCCATACATGTCAAGCAGACCACTTCCTTTGCCCTCTTCAAAAGGAACCTTGACGATTGAATTGGAGAAAGGAAATTCATGTCAGTCACCCTGCTATATAGGGTTCAGGGAAGTAAATAGTGTGGGAAAAAATAGCCAGGGAATTGTTATGGCTAGGCTTGTATAGGCCCTAGGGCCGTTAGCCTAATGCCAACCTATGAACCTATGAGATGTGGGTTCAGTTCCGATATCAGAACTGACTTGGCCATTACTATAGCTCGTGCTGACCAAAAATTCTCAAGGTTCACCTCTAAACACAGTCCCTCTCTTTCAGTTACCCCAGATATCATTTATCGATTTTCCAGACAGATGCATTCAGTAGAGCTCTCGAGCTTAGTTAATTTTTTGGATAGTTTACTTCATATTCCTTCAAGTTTCTTCCTTTTTTCTGTGGTTATTACCTTATTTTAACTCTATTGCCCTTTTCACTATTCCTCTACCCTTCAATTAGTAATCACTTTCCCCTTTCCATACACACCGGTGTATTCTCTGCTATTATTGTTGATAGCTCTCTTTCTGGCCACCTTGGGGTACTCTTTTACTATCATTGATGATAGTTTCTTTCTTTCTTTTTCTCTCTTCCTTTCCTTTCTTAAAAAACTGTTTTCCTGTCTAGTTTTACTTGTTTGAGTGTGTCTTTCTATCTCCTCCCATTTGTGTGAGTGTGGTGTGTGCCCTTTCCAGCCTATTTTATTATGGCTGAGAAAGCTAAGGCTCCTTTTGGCTTCAAAAAATGCCAGAGGTGCTTCCATAAGATCCCTCTATTAGTTTTGCACCTGTTATGTGTTTATTGTTTGGATCCTGTACATTTACAGGAAGATTGCAGTATTTGTCATGGCTTTAGTCATAAGCCTCTCATTGAAAGAAAAAACAAATTAATATTGAAAGGTTTGAACCTGATGTTATCTCTTTCATGCCTCCTCACAGATGGGTTACGGATCCAACCCTCGGATCAGACTCAGCTGCATTTTTACAGACTAGGATCCAAGTCTTGAGCTCCTCCCATATCCCATAATGAACTGTCCTCTGCCTAACTACCACAGATCTCATTTGCCACCAGCAGTGACAGAAGTGGTTTCTCAAGCCTTGAGAATTTTGCATTATATTAGTAGTAGGATTTTTACATTTGTCTCCAATCTTCTCAGATAAGTGGCCTTTTTCTTTTTCCTCCCCTTCCATAGCAGGGTTAGAATATTTCCTTTCTTCTACTTGTTCTGCTGTTGGGCTTTGCCCGCACTTTTCTATTTCTAGCCATTTATTTTTTAGGCATGTTTTTCCTTCTGGGAGTTGTTTAAAAAAAAAATTGTACTCACTCTGTTTTGTTCAGCCTTTTTTTATAGGTCTGTTGTACTGTGAAATAGTTGCCTTTGCTGTTATTGCTGTGTTGGTGTTTAGTTTGTTTTTGTGGTGTGCCTTTGCTATACTATGTCAGATAAACCAGCGGGTTTAAAGAGGTGCTGTGAATGCGGTCAGAAATTCCTGCATTCTGATGTACATAATTTATGTGTCTATTGCCTTGGCTCTGAGCACCTGCGGTTGGCTTGCTCCATCTGCGAGGACTTCAACCACAGGGCTATTGTCGACCACAAAAATAAATAAATAAATGGAACACAAATGATGAAAACCATCCTAGAAACAAGGAATGAAGAAGAAGATTGTTGCCATGTAGAGTCAAATCCAGTTTTAATCACAGTCCCAAAAAATGGTTAGCTCTTTCAAATCAAAATAAACTAATCCTCAAGGGCCTCTTGCCTGGTTCTTCAAGTTCCTCTCCAGGGGCAACCCCCCCCCAAGAGTGTGGCAGGGTCTTCTGACTCTAAGAAGTGCCCTCATACGTCCTTGAGGGCAATTTCAGACCCTGCCTCTAAAATTCTGAGACGTTCGGATCTGACAGGCTCGGATATCAGACTGACTTCTGCACCAGCTGATCTAAAGCACTCAAGATTTGACCGGTACTTACCTGATCGTCAGATGTTAAGTTATCCAATCTCACCTTTGTTCTTGATGGATGGGTTCAGAGCCGATCCCCAGCTCTGACTTGGCCATTTACTATAGCTCGAGAGCTCTTAACTGGCTCGAGGCTACCCCTTATCCCAGAATGCACAGTGCCAACTACCCAGATCTCGTTTGCCGCTTCAGCTGCGAGGTTGCGTTGATACTGGCTTGGGCTTAGTATACATTTTTTCTCTTCTTAAAATTCAGTAATTTACTAGAAAAATAGTATTTTCTTCACTTTTCTATAATAGTTTGTAAGTTATTTAGTCCTAAACCCCTTATCTCACCGTTGCTGTGTTTGTTTTGTGCTGTGTTGGCCATCTCTCCTTAGTCGCTAGGCCTTCTGTTGTTTCTCAAACTCGTTTAAATTAGAGAGACCCCCCCCCTTTTTAAGGACAGACATTTAAGTTAGAGGCTCTCCTTTTAAGGTTTTATCAATATAATTTTTATTATTGTAGTGTGCCTGTTTCTATAGTATGTCTAAGGAAGTTAAAACCTCAGGGTTCAAAAAGTGTGACTCATGCTGTCAGAAGATGTCTCTGACAGATGGGCACACTAGTTGTGTTTATTGCTTGGGTGCTCTGCGCCTGCATGACTCTTGTGCTATTTGTCATGCCTTTAGTCCAAGGGTCCTGCAGGAGTGGAAAAACAAGCTTATCCTCCATGGATTATTAAAACAGGATTCTCCGGCTATAGCATCTCAGCCAGTGAAACCTTTGAAACCAGTTAAGCCGTCAGCTCCATGTTTGGAACCGACCTGTGAGCTTGACAAACCAAGTGTGTTGGTGCCGGCTGTCACTGACGAGACTACCCCTCCATCGGCTCCAGCTGTTACCTCGGAGCCATCTTGGAGCCACAAAAGAGCTAGGTCTCCTTCTTTGGAGCCAATTCACTCTGTGCCACAATCACTATTATTCCAAAGCAAAACCAGTCATCGCTCATCTTCCCACTCCTCTCGATCCTCGAGGTTATCAGATCAGGATGTGGAGAGAGTGGTCAGTAGGTTGCTTAAGTCACAGGCCCTTGCTATAATGCTTTTGAGCCCACCTCAACAGGCTTCGGCTCCATCCGCTTCAATTTCGATTCCTAGTCCGACTATACTTAGTTTGGAGCTGCAGTCCATCGACGCTCCGATAATGGTTCCTTCGGCTCCAATGACATCCTCATCAGCTCTGATGCTGGTTCCGTTTACCTCGATTTTTCCAACCATCAAGGTATCCGTGTGCCGAAGCTCGCTCGTTGGCTCCGAGGGGAGAAATGGTATTGGACCCTTGCCCGACCCCACTGTCCCTCTCGGAGCATCGGCTCAGTTGGGCTCGGCTCCCACATCAGCCTCAGAGCCATCGCCCTCGGCGCAGGGTGGTGTTCTGGTCTCTTCAGAGCTGGAACCCTCCTTGTGCCGAGACTGTGGCGCCATTGAGGTCATGAGGAGAGTGCTGTCCCCACAGACGGCTCCACTATGCGTTCCATCGGCTCCGTCCCCCTCGGTGCCTGTGACAACCTCTGCTCCTCCTCCAACCCCAAAGCATAGGGAACCTATGCCCCAGGACATCCCATTCGGTGAACCCTCTTGTAATGAAGCCTCTCCAGAGCATTCTGGGCAGGCTCCCCAGAAGAAGAAGTGCAAGAAAAAGCACCTAGACTCCCCTGAGTCTGTCACCTCAGATAAAGACCTGGATGAATCAGAGGAATCCCCAAGGTCCCCCTCTGAAGATGTTTCCTTTTCGGACATCCTTAAGATTCTCATGCAGAGGCATAGTTGGACTTCCCTAGCCCCCTCCGAGGACGAGTCTGTATATATTTGGTTCCCGACCTTCCACCTCCTGGGTGTCTCCACCTTTTGATCCACTCATGTCTGTAGTGTCTCGAAAGGCTTGGTCAGCTCCAGATTCCATGGAACCTGTCCCGAGGAGACCCAATAAATTCATCACAGCTCCCGAAGACCAACAATTTTTAACTAAAGGGGTCCCAGTTGATGTCATGGTGGTAGCAGCAGCCATGAGAGAGAGTTAGCTGAAACCTCCTCATCTATCCATCCACCGAATAAAGACTCTCATATGATGGACAGATATGGGAAGCAAATGTTTTCTTCAGTGTCTTTCTCCCTTGGGTCCCTGAATTATCTTTCCCATTTTACTAGGCTTCAGAGGGATCTCCTAAAAGAGCTTGGAGAGACCCTACAGGATCCTACAGCTGAGGGAGCTTCAGCCAAGGTAGCTACCCAGCTTGCGACTTTTAATTCAGTAGTCAACTCCTTCATGAGGCTTATTTCATATGCAGCCGATGGAGCGAGTAGAGCTGCGGGAACAGGAGTAGCTGTTAAGAGACAATGTTAAGTTGTCATTCTCGCCTTCATTCTTGCTGGATGGGTTCGGAACCGATCCTCGGCTCCGACTCGGCCTATACTATAGCTCGAGAGCTATTTTTACCGGCTCGAGGCAGCCCTATAACCCACAATACCATGCGCTAACTCCCCAGATCTCGTTTCCGCTTCGCTGCGAGGTTGTCTTTTTTTACCGGCTCAGGTCAGTAAAGAGAATTCTTTCTATTAAACTAATTTTCAGGTAGTTTTCCCAGTTAGAACACCTTTGTTAGGTCCCTACTGATATTTTCATTACAACCTTTTGTAGCCCTTCTTCCCTTATTTAGTTAACTCTTATCTTTGGGCCTATGGGCTTTACCTTAGATCCCCCCCCCCTTACAGTGTCTGTGTGGGTTTAGTCAGTTCCCTTAACTTTGTCTAGTTTTTAGTTGAGTGTGTGTGTGGACTGACTGTGTTTACTGTTGTTAGGACTATATCCAAAGACATTAAGGCCTCAGGATTCAAGAAGTGTGACTCGTGCTGTCAGAAAATGTCTCTGACAGACGGTCACACTTCTTATGTCTATTGCTTAGGGCCTTTACACCTGCAGGACTCTTGTTCCGTCTGTCACGGGTTTAGTTCAAGAGTCCTGCAGGAGCGGCGTAATAAGCTCATTTTAAGGGGCTTGTTAAAGCCCGATGACTCCCCGTCCAAGTCTGGCTCGGGGAAGTCTTTGAAAACCGCCAAATCCTCGGCTCCAGCTTCTGAGTCGAGGGCTGGCGTTATTGAGATGGCTCCGACATCGGTTCCAATCGGATCTGAGGAGGGCAAAGTGGTATCCGCTCCGAAACCAGCATCGGAGCCGACCCCAGTGCGCAAGCGCTCTAGATCCCCCTCATTAGAAACCGTCCGATCGGCTCCGAGATCCCCTCTCCTATTGGAGTGGAATCATAGGGCTCACTCATCCAGGTCATCCAGGCTCTCCGACCATGACATTGAGAGGGTGGTCAGTAGGCTCATAAAATCTCAGGCACTAGCCCAAATGCTCCAGAGCCCATCTCACCAGACTGTGGCTCCTTCGGTACCACTATCGATTCCTCCTCCAACTCACCTCTCGGGATCGGAGCCGGAGTTTGTCGGAACCGGAACCTTGCCCACGTCAGAGCCGATGCTCCCACCTTCAGCTCCGGTGTCGTTGGCGCCGGGACTCCATTGTCGGCTCCAAGGGGGCGAGTGGCATCGGACCCTTGTCCGACCCCACTCTCCCTCTCGGAGCTTTGGCTCTGGTGAGTTCGGCCCCGATATCATTCTCGGAGCCTTCTCTGTTGGTGCCGGGGGCGGTTCGGGTCTCTTCGGAGCCATGACTACCCTTGGTGCCTGATAGGGGAGCCTTCGAGGTGATGAGGAGCGTGCTGGACCCAGTGTCCACTCCAAGGTTGAGTTCTACAGCTCCTCCCTCTACAGTGCCTGTTACGGTCTCTGGCCATCCTCCTGCATCTGACAGCAGAGATCCAAAGCGTAGGGTACCCACTTTGGGTGTCTCCTCCTCTTCCAAGGCCTCCCCTGAAGTTTCAGGGGAGCCCCCTAGGAAAAGAAAGTGCAAGAGGAAGCATATAGACTCCCCCGAGTCTGTCATGTCGGACACCGACTTGGATGAGTCGGAGGGTTCCCCGAGATCCCCCTCTGAGGATGTCTCTTTTTCAGACATCCTAGAGATCCTAAAACAGAGGGGAAATTGGTCCACTCTCAAACCCTCCGAGGACGAGTCGGTTTACCTTGATGCTTTTGGATCTCGCCCTTCCACCTCCTGGGTGTCTCCCCCTTTTGACCCACTAATGAAGGTAGTGGCTAGAAAGGCGTGGGCAGCTCCTGATTCAATGGAACCTACCCCTAGGAGGCCCTCTAAATTTATTTCTGCGCCAGAGGACAAACCCTTTCTCACCAAAGGTGTTACGGTTGATGCTATGGTGGTAGCTGCAGCCACTAAGAAGGAATTGGCTGATCCTTCTGTATCTGTTCATCCTCCTAACAAAGAGTCCAGGACCATGGACAGGTACGGCAAGCGGACATTTGCTTCAGCGACCTTTGCTATGTGATCGCTGAACTATTTATGTCATTTCACCCGCCTTCAGAGAGATTTGCTCAAAAAACTGGGTGAAACTGTACCGGATCCTTCTGCTGCGGGGTATCAGGACAAGATGAACTCCCAGCTGGCCACCCTGAACTCCATTGTTAACTCCTCCATGCGGCTTATCTCCTACGCAGCCGATGGAGCGAGTAGGGCCGCTGGCACAGGTGTTGCGTTGAGACGTCATGCTTGGATGCGACTCTGTAACTTTGCCGATCCCTTCAAGGCGTCCTTCACCAACACCCCCTTTGATGGTTCAGAATTGTTTGGACCTCAGGTGAAGAATACCCTCACCAGATGCGAGCAAGATGGTAAGACTCTCTCTGCCGTGGGAGTCCATTTTTCCACACCTTCTAGACCTTATCCCAAAGGACAGAAGGGTGGAAAGATGTGGTTCCGTAAACCACAGGGAGTCGCGCCTGCTGCATGTGGTGAATTTCCCCCCAGAGGCAGAGGGGGGAATAACAACAGACGCCGCCCCAGGGGCAGAGGGGGTCCACAGAACCAGGGTTCCAGGGAATCTTTCCCTGACCAACCCTTTCAGCATCCCTGAGAAGCTGCCCGACTGTCCGCCTTCGGAGGCAGTCGGGGGAAGATTATCTCTGTACCCGGAAGCCTGGCAATCCCTCTCCCAAGACACATGGGTACAAAAGATCATATCCGAGGGTTACAAAATTCCCTTCACTTCCCCTCCGGTACAACCGCCAAGACCCCTACCAGACATACCACCCGCACAAAGGGGTCAGGCACAGCTAGAAATAAAAAAGCTGTTAGAAAAAAGAGTCATCCAGGCAGTCCCAGCAGATCAGCTAGGATCCGAAATCTACTCCAGATTCTTTTTGGTACCAAAAAAGACTGGAGACTGGACACCCATTTTGGACCTCAGCAGATTGAGCAACTCTGTACAAAAGACAAAATTTCGGATGGTAACACTGCAGTCCATTCTACCCTTTTTGGGCAGAAACAACTGGATGTGCTCGTTAGACCTCCAGGACGCGTACTATCATATAAAGATACACAGGCGCTCCAGGAGGTTTCTCCGCTTCCGGCTGGGAGCCAGTCATTATCAATTCAGAACACTGCCCTTTGGTCTCACCACAGCCCCCTGGGTGTTCAGCAAATGCTTGGCAGTGGTCATGGCTCACCTGAGACAAAAATGATTCCAGGTGTTTCCATATCTAGACGACTGGCTCATTTCTGCTACCACCAAGCAGCATCTTATAATGGCCAGGGATTACACTATTCAACTTTGCAACAATCTAGGTATTTCTATAAATTTTGCAAAATCCTCCTTGTCGCCTTGTCAATGTATAAACTTTATAGGCGCCGTATTAAACACCAGAGAAATGTCTGCAACTTTACCACCTCAGAGAGTGACAGACATAAGGTGAAATGTTCGGTCCCTGTTTCAGCCAAACAGAGTTCAAGTCAAGCTAGTATTGAAAGCGTTAGGCCTCATGGCAGCGGCGATTCTTCTACTCCCATTAGCCCGCTTCCACATGAGGCTCCTCCAGTGGATGCTGTTTTCTCAGTGGTCCTTTCAACAGCTCCCAATGACTCACAACATCTTGATAACACCATCATGCAAGAATCATCTCTCCTGGTGGATGGTTTCCCCTCAGCTTTTTCAGGGCAGACCCTTTGTTCTCCCCCCCCAGTTGCCACGGTGACAACAGATGCCTCCCTGATCGGGTGGGGGGGGGGCATTATCAGGGCAGGATGGTCCAGGGCACATGGCAACAATTAGAACGCCACCTGCACATAAATGTCCTGGAGATGAGGGCGGTGCTTTTGACGTTGCAAGCCCTTCAGAGCTCTCTTCCCACAGGGACTATAGCAATTCAAATGGACAATATGTCTGTGGTATGGTACATAAACAAGCAGGGTGGAACAAAGTCCTACCCCCTATGTCGAGAAGCACTCAGACTTTGGCAATGGGCGATTTCCTCTCAACGGTTTCTGATAGCAACGCACATCCCCGGGAAGTCTAACGTCTTAGCGGACAGATTGAGCAGAACTATCCTCATGCCTCACGAGTGGTCTCTAAATCAAGCGGTAGCAGACAAAATATTTCAGAAGTGGGGCCAGCCTTGCTGCGATCTTTTCACAACTCCTCAAAACAGCAAGTGCCTCGACTTCTTCACACTCTTTCCTCTACCAGGCCATCCCCCCAGAGACGCTCTTATTCACGATTGGCCCCGGGGTCTTCTATATGAATTTCCTCCCTTACCATTGATCCCGCAATTAATTCAGAAAGCAACCGCATTGAGATCCAAAATGATCCTCATTGCTCCGTTTTGGCCTCGACAGGTATGGTTTCCGTTCCTGCACAGTCACCTACTGGAACAGCCTTGGCATCTGGAACCCCTTCCGGATCTGTTGACTCATCTAACGGGCAAGCTGCATCAGTCTCTTCATTCCCTCAACATCACAGCTTGGTTGCTGCACTTCCAGCCATAGCCAGGCTTCCCCTTATTTCTCCTCCTGTTCGTGATATCATTCTGGCTTCCCATAAGTCCAGTACTAGGAAGACGTATGCGAGTAAATGGAAGTGTTTTTCGCTCTGGGCACAAGATAGATCCTTAGATCCTTTCCATGCACCCATTCATAAGGTTCTAGACTTTCTGGGGGAACTCTTTCACTCAGGGTCATCGTCAGCCACTATCAGGGTACAATTAGCGGCCATTGCTAATTTTCATGTGGGGCTCTCAGAAGCAAATATTATGTCCCACAAACTCTGTAAAGCTTTTTTCAAGGGCATCTTTTTGCTTAGACCTCCAGTTAAGGATCCGCCCCCTCAATGGGATTTGAATTTAGTTCTAACCTCATTGATTCTGCCTCCTTTTGAACCTGCAGCTTCTTGCTCCCTCAAGCTTCTTTCTTGGAAAACTCTGTTTTTAGTAGCCATAACATCCGCCAGATGGGTATCGGAACTTCAAGCCTTGTCTGTCCGTCCACCTTATTTGGTCTTTCACAAAGACAGCGTAACTCTCAGAACAAACCCTTCCTTCCTACCGAAAGTGTCCTCTGAAGCAAATCTAAACCACTCCATTGACTTGCCTGTGTTCTTCCCAGACTATTCCAACAGGGCTGAACAGAAATTACATTCATTGGATGTTCATCGCCAACTGCGGTATTATCTGGACAGGACAAAACAACTCAGAAAGTCAGACCAGCTCTTTCTCTCTTATGCTGCAGGAAAGAAAGGGCTTCCAGTATCAAAGGTTACTCTTTCCAGATGGTTAACATCTATTATTACCCTTGTCTATGAGTTGAGACACAGGCAACTTCCGGCTAAGCCTAAGGCTCATTCAACCAGGGCACTATCAACATCAACGGCCTTTCAAGCAAGGTTACCTTTAGATGCTATATGTGCAGCAGCTACATGGGCTTCCAAACATACTTTTATTGCCCATTACAAACTTGATTTAGCCTCCAGAAATAGAGCTGACTTTGGTTCCACTGTAATCAGGAGTCTGTTCCATTGAGCCACCCAGGACTAAGGTGCTAGGGACGCTGTCCCATCCAGCAAGAATGAAGGCGAGAATGACAACTTAACATTAAGAAGTTATGTTCTTACCATAACGTTCCATGTTAGTTGTCTTCTTCTCGCCTTCTTTCTTGTGTCCCTCCCTCCTGCCCCCTAGCCTGGACAGACTTGAGGTCTCTGAGTCCTTCCATTTCTGGAGATACAACATGTTACGGTTTCCCCATACCCTTAGTGTTACTAGCAGGGAGTCCGTACTTGCATATGAGGATTATAATAATATATTTATACTATGTCTTAGCTTCCAAACGAGATCTGGGGAGTTAGCGCATGGTATTGTGGGTTATAGGGCTGCCTCGAGCCGGTAAAAATAGCTCTCGAGCTATAGTATAGGCCGAGTCGGAGCCGAGGATCGGCTCCGAACCCATCCAGCAAGAAAGAAGGCGAGAAGAAGACAACTAACATGGAACGTTATGGTAAGAACATAACTTCTTATTCTTGCCTGCTGCTGTTTCAGTTTGTGGAACCTTTCAGAGCGTCCTTCACCAATACCCCCTTTGATGGCTCCTCTCTCTTTGGGCCTCAGGTGAAAGAAATGCTTACCAGGTGCCAGCAGGAAGGCAAGACGCTCTCTGATGTCGGAGTCCATTTTTCCACTCTTACCAGACCATACCCAAAAGGTCAGAAGGGTGGAAAGATGTGGTTTCAGAAATCCCAGGGACCCTTGCCTGATACACGTGCTGAATTTTCCCCCAGGGGTAGAGGGGGAAATAGTAACAATGGCAGACGCCACCCTCGTGGCAGAAGGGGTCCGCAAAATCAGGGTGACAGAGATACATTCTCTTCCAAACCCTATCAACATCCCTGAAGGGGTGCCCTACTGCTCATCTCTGGAGGTAGTCGGGGGAAGGCCTTCATTGTACCCAACCGCCTGGCAAAATATTACAAAAGACAAATGGGTACTAGCCATTATATCCGGAGGTTACAAGATTCCCTTTCTTGAACCCCCTTTTGTTTCAAATAAATTTATCCCAGATATTCCACCCAATCTAAGGGACCAGGCAGTCATAGAAGTTTTAAGACTGCTAGAAAAAAGAGCCACCCAGGAAGTCCCCGCATACCAAGTAGGATCCAGAACTTACTCAAGATTATTTTTAGTGCCCAAAAAGACAGGGGACTGGAGACCAATTCTGGATCTCAGCAGGTTAAACAAATCTCTACAAAAAGAAAAGTTCTGGATGGTAACACTGCAGTCCATTCTACCCTTTCTGGGTCAGGACAATTGGATGTGCTCCATAGATCTTCAGGACGCGTACTATCATATAAAAATGGACAGATGGTCCTGGAGATTTCTATGCATCCAGCTAGGGGCCAGTCATTACCAATTCAGGGCACTGCCCTTTGGTCTCACCACAGCCCCCAGGTTGTTCACCAAATGCATGGCAGTAGTCACGGCTCACCTGAGTCATCAAGGATTCCAGGTGTTTCCTTATCTGGACGACTGACTCCTCGCTGCTACCACCAGGCAACAACTTATAGCAGCACGAGATTACACCATCACATTCTGTGCTCAACTAGGCATCACAATAAACTTCGAAAAATCTGCCTTGTTGTCCTGTCAATCTATTACATTCATAGAAGCAGAGCTAAACACAAGAAAAATTATTGTAAAATTGCCTTAGGAAAGAGTTTCCATTATTCGAAAACAGGTGTCACTTCTCCTGAGGAGCAAAATAATTCAAGTAAAATATGTTCTTCAGGCTCTAGGGTCCATGGCAGCAGCCATTCTTCTAGTTTACTTAGCACGCTTTCACATGAGAATCCTTCAGTGGCTTCTTTTCACACAATGGTCCTTCCAGGAATTACCCATGTCTCACATGATGCTAATTATGGAATCTTGCAAAAGACACCTTTCCTGGTGGATGGTCTCCCCACTAGTTACTCAGAGCAGACCTTTCATGGAATCCCATCCGGTGGCCACAGTGACCACGGATGCTTCCCTGATGGGGGGGGGCATTATCTAGGGAAGATAGTCAAAGGCAATTGGCAACCTCATGAGTACCACTTGCACATCAACATCCTGGAGATGAGAGCGGTGCTCCTAGTGTTGCAAACTCTTCAAGACTCTCTCCCTGCCGGGACTATTGCAATACAGACGGACAATATGTCAGTGGTTTGGTACATCAACAAACAGGGCGGAACCAGGTCTTACCTCTTGTGCCGAGAGGCCTTCAGACTGTGTCAATGAACGATTTCTTCCCGTTTTCTGACAGCAACGCATATCCCTGGGACATCCAACGTAATAGCGGACAGGCTCAGCAGGGCTATCCTAATGCCTCACGAGTGGTCTCTGAAACAGGAAATTGTGGATCTTATTTTCTGCAAATGGGGACAGCCTTGCTGTGATCTCTGCCTCTCCCCTCAACAACAAATGCATGAGCTACTTCTCCCTTGTTCCTTTTCCAGGTCAGACTCCCAGGGACGCTGTAGTCCATGATTGGCCTCAGGGACTCCTTTATGCATTTCCCCCCTTTCCCCTAATTCCATAAGTCATTCAGAAAGCAAAATCTTTGGGTTGCAAAATGATCCTCATTGCCCCCTATTGACCTCGACAGATTTGGTTTCCGTTCCCTCACTCCCACCTTCTAGCCCAGCCTTGGATTCTGGACCCAGTACCAGACCTCTTGATTCATCAGTCAGATGGGCTACATCAATCCCTCCAATGTCTCAAGCTCACAGCTTGGTTACTCCACTTCCAATCCTAGCCAGGCTTCCCAATATTTCCCCAGCAGTGCATGAGATTATTGTTTCCTCCCATAAGGCAAATACAAGGAAAGTCTATGCTAGCAAATGGAAAAGATTCTCTTAGTGGGCAGATTCCAGGAATTTAGATCCTTTTACAGCTCCTGTACACGAGATTTTGGATTTCCTAGCAGAACTGTTTCATTCTGGGGCAGCTGCTGCTACTATCAGAGTACAACTGGCTGCCATTTCAAATTTTCATGTCGGAGTTTCTAACTCAAGCATAATGTCTCACAAACTCTGTAAGGCCTTCATGAGAGGTACATCTCTACTTAGACCCCCTGTGAAAGAGCCAGTTCCACCTTGGGATCTCAATTTGGTTCTATCCTCCTTGATACTGCCACTCTTTGAACCAGCAGTATCATGTTCCTTGAAGTTTCTCTCTTGGAAAACTCTTTTCTTAGTTGCTATTACTTCTGCCAAATGGGTTTCAGAACTTCATTCATTATCCGTTCGCCCTCCATACCTAGTTTTTCACAAAGACAGGGTCTCTCTGAGAATTAATTCATCTTTTCGACCTAAAGTTAGCTCGGACCACTATTTGAATCAATTCATTGAACTCCCTGTTTTTTCCCCAATCATTCCAACAAGGCAGAATACAAATTACACCAATTGGATGTGCATAGACAACTGCTTTTCTATCTCCATAGAACTAAAGAAATGAGAAAAATCAGATCAGTTGTTCCTTTCATTTGCTAACAACAAACAAGGCCTTCCAGTTTTTAAAGTAACATTGTCAAAATGGTTATCGGACACCATAGTCCATACCTACCACTTGCGACAAAAAGATCTTCCAACAAAACCCAAAGGTCATTCAACTAGGTCAGTAGCTACTTCAGTGGCATTTCAATCTAGACTGCCCATAGATTCAATTTATGCAGCAGCTACTTGGGCAGATCCTCATACATTCATTTCTCATTACAAAGTAGATGTGGTCTCCTGGGGCAGAGCTTCCTTTGGTTCCACAGTTCTGAAGAGTCTGTTCCAATGAGCCACCCAGGATTGAGATGCTAGGGATGCTGTCCCATCCATCAAGAACAAAGGCAAGATTGGACAACTTAACATAAAGAGGTTATGTACCTACCATAAAGTTCCATGTTAGTTGTCCTTCATCTCGCCTTCCTGCTTGCATCCCTCCCTCCTTCCCCCTTCCTCGGGGATTGAGAGGAGTTTCTCAATGGTTTCACTGGCTAATTTGTTTTATTAGTTGCTTTTCAACAAAACCATGACAATTAACTGTATATCCAGGTTTATTAATGGATGATCTTCTATAATTATGTCTAGTGTAAGCTATCTCAAATGAGATCTGGGTAGCTGGCACTGGGCATTCTGGGATAAGGGTTAGCCTCGAGCCAGTAAAGAGCTCTCGAACTATAGTAAATGGCCGAGTCGGAGCCGAGGATCGGCTCCGAACCCATCCAGCAAGAAGGAAGGCAAGATGAAGGAAAACTAACATGGAACGTTATGGTAGGTGCATAACTTCTTTTTCTCCTGAAGCAACTACTTCCACCTAGGATCCTAAGGCTACAGATATGGTAACAAGGGATCCCACAGTGGTGCTAGGCATGGAGACTGCTTCTCTATCCAGACTGCAGAAGACACCCATCAGGCACTCCAGGTCTTTGTCAGTGGTTTCTTGCAAGTCTTCTAGAAGCCTTTCAGACATTGACGTGGACAGATGATCAGGAAGATTCTTAGGACTCCGATCCAGTTAGGGTTTTTTTCCACTCCGTCCCCTGTGGGATCTGTGAACATTTCCCTCCATGCTCAGTCTCCTTCTCTAATCTATCCCTTTGTATCGAAGTCCAAGGAATGCAGCCAACCAAGAGAGCCAGGGTCTGGTATGAGAAGCTACCCTTCTCTACTCCATCTGTTGCCCTGACTTCCTCTGCTCTGATGCCATCAGATTGCAGCATGTCTCTGATATGGGATGTCCCTGTCAGATCTGAGGGGAAAGGTTTGGCTCCAACTATGTTGGAGCCATCTCTTCGTCTTGGCACTTCAGAGCTGGACAGCTCGGGTCCGATTGTACTTAGAAGCCATGGCTCAGGGATTGCTGCCCTTTCTTCTTCAGTAGCCTTGGCTCCTGTGGAACTGGGGAGGGATTTGCCAGGTCCTTCAGCATTCCAGGTTGTGGAAAGGGCCTTCTATTGTCATAGGGATCCAGTCTCTTTGAGCTATCACCCTTCTTACTGACCCCCCCTTGGATCAGAGATTTGAGCCTGTCATTCCTGGACAGAGTCAGCCTGTCCAGACAAGCCTCCAAACTCTTCCCCTAGAGGGAGGCCCCTCTTTTTCTGAGACCTCCCCTGAGCATCCACAAAGGAAATCCCTCACAGGACGACTTGCAAAAGGAGGCAGATTGACTCCCCTTTGGAGTCCATCATCGAGAACACAGATTTTGATGAGGGGAAGGATCCCCCATATCCTTACCGGAGAATGTCTCCTTTAGAGACATTTTAGAGATCCTGAGGCAGAGAGGTGGTTGGTCGGCCCAACCTCCTTCCTCAGAAGAGTCTGTCTTTTTGAGGCTTTTGGGAGGACCCATCTACATCTTGGGTGGTCCCCCTGGTGGATGAGCTCATGGATTTGGTGTCCCGCTGGACCTAGAAGGAGCCAGACTCTATTGAACCGATTCCTAAACGTCTGGACAAGTTTTTATCTCCCCCTGAGGACAGACCATATTGGACCAAAGGTATTCTGGTTTATGCCATGGTTATGGCTGCAGCTACCAAAAACGAGCTAGCTGAACAGAGCTCCACTGTCCATCTCCTGAACAGGGAGTCTAGATGGGCAGGTTTGGTAAGTGCGTTTATGCCATGGCCACTTCCTCTTTGAGAACGTTAAAGTACCTGTCACACTTTACTTGACTGAAGAGGGAACTAGTGAAGGAACTCTCAGACTCTCTAGCAGAGATCATGTTGGTGGAGGACTTCAAGAAGGTCTCCCCATGATTGAGAATTCTTTCGTCTTTGTGCAGTTCTTCCATGACAATTATCTCCCACTCCATGGAAGGTGCCTCATAGGCAGCCAGCTCAGGCATTGCTATTTAAAGACATGCCTGGATGAGGCTTTCTGATTTCATGGAACCCTTTAAAGCGTCCTTTCTCAGTGCCCCATTTGATGGGTCCTCCCTTTTTAGACCATCTATCAAAGAGACCCTAACCCTCAGTGAGCAGGAGGGAAAGACATTGTCTGACATCAGGGTCAGGTTTTCAACTCCTCAGTACACCTTTTCTAGAAGCTAGCACAATAGACAGAAAATCTGGTTCTGGAAATCTCAGAGGTTTTCCTAGGATCATCGAGGGATCCCTCCTCTACAGGCAGAGGAGGAGGTTTCAGTGGGAGACACCAACCCAGGGGCAGAGGGGGTCTGCAGAATCAGGGCTTCAGAGAGCCTTTCTCTGATAGGCTCTATCAGCACTCCTGAAGTGCTGCCCAACTGCTTATTTCTGGAGGCAGTCGGGGGTCATTTTTCTCTGCACCTTATTGCGTGGACCGATATAACGCAAAACAATTGGGTGCTAAAGATTATATTTAGAGGTTATTATGTCCCCTTTTTCCTTATACCACCAGAAGTCAGACAAACTCCCCAGTGTTCCACCCAGTCAGAGGGAGTATGCAGCAGAGAGATACTAAATCTGTTGTAAAAAAAGAGCCATCCTAGAGGTCCCGAGCAAACAAAAAGGATTTGGAACTTACTCTTGCTTCTTTTTATTGCCAAAGAATACTGGGGAACTGAGATCCATTTTGGATCTAAGCAAATTGAACTTGCTCATAATGAAGGCAAAGTTCCAAATGGTTATGGTACAGTCCATTCTTCCGCTGCTGTGGAAGGATGATTAGATGTGGTTAGTGAACTTAAGGGACACGTACTATCACATCAAAATAGACAGATGCTCCAGAAGTTATTTGCACTTCAGTCTAGGAGCTATTCACTTCCAGTTCAGAGCTCTGCCCTTTGGACTGACCACGGCCCCCAGGGTGTTCACCAAATGCATGGCAGTAGTCGCAGCTCACCTGAGACTGCAAGGATTCTGGGTGTTTCCATATCTGGACGACTGGCTCTTCATTGCCCCAACCAGGCATCAATTACTCCAGGGCAGGGATTACGTCTTCATCCTTGCCAACCATCTGGGCAGCACCATAAACTTGACAAAGTTGAACCCATCTCTGGTTCAGAGTTTAGAATTTATCGGAGCTTCCTTGGACAGAGTGAACCAGATTGCTCCTCTACCCACTCATCGTGTTCAGACATTGAGAGATCATGCTCGAGCCGCCTTAAACCGGTATTCCCCACCAGCAAGGCTGATACTTCAGGCTGTTGAATCTGTGGTATTTGCCATTCCCTTAGTCCCTCTAGCAAGGTATTTTATGTGAATGCTTCAATGGACCCTGGCTGCTTAATAGTCTATTGCCTACCAGCCTCTATCTGGTCCTATCAAGTTGACTTTGGTTTGCTGAAAGCATAAGCATCTCTAATTGTGGCTGCTGTTGAACAACCTGTCAATCAGCAGACCTTTTCTCCTTCCTTCCCCATCAGCCAAGATGACCACAGACATATCCCAGTTGGGGTGGCGGGGTATTTCAAGGGAAAGATAGTTCAAGGCATGTAGCTGCACGTAGAGACCAGGTTGTATAACAGTGTTCTGGAGATGAGAACAGTCCTCCTCATGTTACAAGCCTTTCAGGACACTTTCACTCTAGGAACTATTGCTATTCACACGTCAGTGCTGTGCATCATCAACAAACAAGAAGGAACCCACTCTTACCTATTGTGCAGAGAGAAATGGGCGATGTCTTTGGACCTTTTTTACCTGCAACTCGTATACTGGGGAGATCCAGCGTTCTGACAGACAAGCTCACCAGGTCTATTCTGATCCCTTACAAGTAGTACCTCAACCAGTCAGTAGTGGACTTGATTTTCAACCAATGAGGCCATTCCTGCTGCGACCTTTTTGCATACCCAAAGAACAACAAGTGCAGCAACTACTTCACTCTGATATCCCTCCAAGGGAGCCCCCAAGGGACACTCTGGTTCACAATTGCCCCCCAATGTCTCCTCTACATTTATCCCCCTCTATGCGTGAAGACCTTGGTAATCCTCATGGACCTCTACTGGCCTCATCAGATTTGGTTCCCCTTCGTCTGGTCTTGCCTGAAATATTCTCCATGGATACTGGAACCCAAGCAGGACCCCCTTCTCCATAGAGGGTTTTCACCCCAATCTGATATCCCTCAAACTGGCCGCTTGGTTTCTCCACTTCCAGTGATTGTTTGAAGGTCCAGGCTTGCTTCCTCTGTCCAAAACATTATTCTAGCTTCCCAGAAACTGGCTATGAAGAAAGTCTATAGAAGTAAATGGAAGACATTTGCCCTCTGGGCTTTCAAAGGAACGTTGACCCCTTTTTAGCTCCAATATCAGCTATCCTTCTCTTCTTTGTGTCACTTTTCAAAGAAGGAGCCAGTTTCTCTTCTATCAAACTTCAATTGACAGCCATCTCTAACTTCCATTCAGGTAATGTTTTTAGTTCCCCTGTAACCTCCAGATTGTGCAAGGCCTTCTGAAGGGAATCTTCCTCCTCAGACCTCCAGTTAAAAACCCTTCCCCACCATGGGATCTTACTGTGGTCTTACAAGTCTTAACTCAAAAATTTTTTGAATCAGCTAGTGGTTGTGACTTAAAGTTTCTTTCATGGAAGACAGTCTTTCGTATCACCATCACTTCAGAAAAGAGAATTTCTGAGATCCAGGTGCTATCTTCTAAGCCTCCTTACATCATCTTCCACAAAGATAGGGTGTCTCTTTCTACTACAGAATACAACCTCAATCAGACTATACAACTGCCTGTTTTCTTCCCAAATTTGTCTAATGAAGGAGAACGTTTGTTTCATCTGCTTGATGTTCATAGGCACTTATGTTTTTATCTTCATAGGACAAAACCTTTTCGAAAATTGGACCAATTATTTGTGTCTTTCTCACAGAGCCGCCTAGGTCAGGCAGTTGTAAAAATTAATCTTGCTAAATGGATAACATACTGCATTACCTTGATTTATGCTAAGAAAAGATTACAGTTGCCTCACCCTCCTAAGGTCCACTCAAGTATGTGTATGTCTACCTCATCTGCATTTCCTTCCAAGGTATCCTTAGATCCTTAGATGATGTCTGTGCTGCAACCAGTTGGTCAAAAACTCATACCTTCATCACACATTACAAATTAGACATTGTTTCCAGGAGCAGGGCTTCCTTCAGTTCTGCAGTTCTATGACATATCCCTCCTTGAGGCCACACAGGAGTTATATAGCTGGGGACTCTAACCCAAGTGTAAGGAGTAATGAAAGAGACAACATCAGAATTATAAGTTATGTAGTTACCATAACTTGGTATCTGTGTTGTTTTCTTTCATTCCTCCACACCTTTCCTCCCAGCCATCCCCCTAGCCAGTGCTCTAGAAGACCTGGAGAGAACTTTTTAGGAACTGATGTTCCCTGTTTTGAGACTCTGGTTCTTGATTCACCTTTCCTTCCAATTTTTCTGCACTCTATAAGCTTTTTGGGCAGTAAACTCAATCTGAGGTAGTTAGGCAGAGGACAGTGCATTATAGGAAGTGGGAGGAGCTCGAGACTTGGATCCTAGTCTGTAAAAATGTGGCGAGTTAGCTCCGAGGGCCGGATCCATAACCTAACCATGAGGAGGAATGAAAGAAGACAACACAGATACCAAGTTATGGTAAGTACATAACTTATAATTCATTCCGCCTTTGAAGAGGCCATATCTGCTAATGACAAGAGTAAAATGGATGTTTCTTCCCCTTCTTCTTCGTCCTGTATGGAGAAGGGCAAAAAGAAGAGCTTGTCTGTACCAACGTCTCTGTTGGCGCTGACACCTAAGAAACCTAGATCCTCAGCTCCTAAAAGTTCCTCGGAACCAATAGACTCTGGCTTTAAGACTTTGGTACCGGGAAAATCATCGGCACCAACCACTATTCCTGTTTCAAAACCCTTGACAGTGAAGGCTTTGGCACAAGAAATATTGCATCTGATGTTGTCAGTCTTTACTTAATGTCTGACTGTGGGTTTGGTTCTGTATCTCAGAACCAACTCTGTGTTTATTCTAGCTCATGCCTTCCAAAAACTCTCGAGCTTACCCTTACCAAGAATGCTCCTCTGAAGATTACGTCAGATCTCATTTGCTGCTTTAAAGTGCCAGACGCATTCTGTTTCTTTCATCTCTTGAGCTAGCCTTTATTTCAACTGTGTTATTTTCTGTTTTTTCCAAACATCTTTCATTACTATTTGTTTTTTCTCTATTATTCATTTTACCCAGCTCCTCTTCCTTAACACAGATAGTGTTTTGTCTTGAATACCATCATTGGTAGTTCTCCTTCTTCCTGCTGCCTCTATGGTAATCTTTCTTGCCATTGTTGCTACCCGTCTTTCTGTCTATCTTTTTACCATTACAGTAATTCTTTCATACCATCATTGATACATTTTTCTTTCTCCAACTTATTTAAAAAAAAAATTATTGCCCTCTCTGTCTACCTGTTTGTGGTGTGTCTTTTGTTTGTTATGGCTGAGAAAAGTCAAGGTACTTCTGGCTTCAAGAGATGCTAGAAGTGTGATCGGAAACTACCTAACTTTTGACGGACGCTGCTTGTGTGTTTACTGCTTGGGTCTGGTGCACCTTCAAGAAGACTGTGCCATCTGTCATGGTTATAGTCACCGGGCCCTTGTATAAAGAAAAAGTAAACTGATCTTGAAAGGCCTTATAAAATCTAGTTTCAATGAGGCTATATCTGTATCCTCCAAAATTGATGTTAGCTCCCCTTCTTCCTCCTTATCTAGACATGAAGGATCCAAGAAGAGGAGTCGCTCAGTTCTGACAGTCTCGTTGGAACCTCCTATGAAAAAGACTAAGACTTTCTAGGTTCCTACTGTTTTGGTAGAACCGAATGGAAAGCAGCTACTGTCCTTGCTGCCATTGGTGCCATCCTCTGCCTGACAATTCTGGCACCCATTACTTTATTGCAGCAGACTTCTTCTCCCTCCTCCATTCCACTGGTCTTGGAACTGAAGGAGTATTCTTTTCAGGATTTGCCCCATACAAGGTATTTTCTATCTATTGACCCATTTGCAGACTGACCTCCAAGCCCATTCTTGATTAGACTCTGGTCCCTGTCAGTCTCTTCGGTCCATTCCTCCAAGAGCCTTACAGAGTCTGACTTTCTGTGGCTGGTGGACCACCTCCTGGCAGTGAGGGGATTAACCACTTCTTCAGTTCCTAGCCTTTCTGGCTCTGGAATTTTGCATATTTCTAAACCAGTTTTTGTTCCTTCTCTGACTCCAACTGAGCCTTCAGAGTTCCTGGTTCTGACAGCCCTTGTGTCAACTGTATTGGTGCCAGTTAGATCTTATTCTCCTGAAGTGATAACTACCCTGTGCTCTTTGGTTCTGTTGGGACCAGAGACCTTTCAGGGTTGGAGCTTCCTTGTCAGTTCCACGGAGAGTGGATCACCTCTAAGGTTGCTGGAGCCATCCTTGCTTCTTGGGGCTTTGGCACATGTAAGATCCGCTCTAGCTTCAGTCTCATTGGTGTCTACCAATATGCAGGATGGGACCATGGTTTTGAAGGAATCTATTTTGTTTCTGAGCTCCCATTCCTCTATGGGGGCCTGCTTTCAGGGCCATGTAGAGGGCATTGTCCACTAAGGGCTCACAGTCTATACCCTGCTCATCGGAACAGCTCCCCTACCCTTCCCCCTCACCCAGAGCTACCTCCAGCATCCACCTCTGGACAGCAGACATGGAAACCTCAGGATTCAACCACGGTGGTCATGTCTTCTTCAGACACCTCCTCAGTTCATACCAGCGAGGAGGTACCCCTGAAGAGAAAGTGCAACAGGAAGTACTTGAACTCTCCTGAAGAGTCTTGCACAGAGGATACTAACTTCGATGAAGGGGAAGCTTCCCAAAGTCACCCCTAGAAGATGTCTCATACGGAGACATTCTAGAAATCCTGAAGCAGAGGGGTGGCTGAACTTCCCAACAGCCTTCCTCAGAGGAGTCGGCATACTTGGTGGCTTTCCATGCCCGACCATCTACTTCTTGGGTCTCTCCACCCGCTGACAATCTAATTAAGTTGATTGTGCAGTGGGCTTGGAAGATTCATGATTCCAATGAGCCAGCAACTGTATTTTGTCAGCTCCTGTGGATCAGCAACATTGGGTTAAAGGGGTACCAGTAGATGGCTTGGTGGTTGCGGCAGCCACTAAAAGTGAACTTGCTGATGAGAGCCCTTCTATCCATCCTCCTAATTGAGAGTTGAGGATGATGGATAGATTCAGGAAGTGCATATACACTTCATCGCCCTTCGCACTTAGGTCCTTGAACTTCATGGTGCATTTTTCCAGAGTTCAGCGAGATCTGATAAAGGTGCCATCAGCCTGTAGCTGAGGGGTTCAGGATACAATAACTTCCCAGCTGGCAACCCTTGATTCAATGTGCAATTCGTCCATGAAGCTCATTGCCCACACAGCCAAAGGGACAACTAGGGCAGTGGGTCCTGGCGTAGTCATGAGGAGACACACCTGGATGCATTTATGTGAGTTTGCGGAGCCATTTACGTCGTCTTTCATCAGTGCTCCTTTTGACAAAACATCCATTTTTGGCCCCAAAGTTAAAGAGACCCTTGCCAGATGTGAGGAGGATTTTGCCATGGGCATGCACTTTTTCACTCCTCAATGGCCTTACTCCAGGAACCAGAGGAGTGGGAAGCTATGGTTCAAAAAGTCCCAAGGGACTTTCCAGGACTCAAGTGGTAACAACTCCCCTCGAGGCAAAGGGGGGAGCTACAATGAAAGATGCCATACAAGAGGCAGAGATGGCCTGCAAAATCAGGGATCCAGGGATTCATTTCCTGGTAACTCCTGTCAGTGCTGCTGAATGGAGGCCCGACTATTGTCCTCTGGAGGCAGTCAGGGGACAACTATCCCTGCACCTACCAGCCTGGCTAAACATAACAACAGACAATTAGGTGCAGAGGATTATAACCAGAGCTTACAATATTCCCCTTTCAAAACAACCCAAACAACAAAAGAGAATCCCAGATATTCCACCCAGTCACAGGGATGCAGCAGTCTTAGAAATTCAAAAACTGCTTGACAAAAGAGTCATCCAAGCAGTCCCACCAGACCAGAGAGGATCCGGAGTTTACTCAAGATTCTTTTTAGTGCCATTGAAAACAGGAGACTGGAGACCGATTTTGGATCTCATTGTGTTGAACAAATCAGTTCAGCAAACCAAATTCTGGATGGCCACATTCAATCTATACTTCCATTCTTAGGAAAAGATGATTGGACGTGCTCAATAGATCTTTAGGATTTGTATTATCACATAAAAATGAACAAGTGCTCCAGAAGATTTCTCTGTTTCTGTCTGAGCGCCAGTCTTTATCAGTTCAGAACTCTGCACTTTGGTCTCACTACAGTCCCCAGGGTGTTCACCAAATGCATGGCAGTGGTAGCATCACACTTCAGACTGCAAGGATTCCAGGTTTTTCCATACCTGGACAACTGGCTCATTACCACAACCACCAGGCATCTACTGCTGCATGCAAAGAACTACGTTCTTCAAACTTTCTCCTCACTGGGGATGACAGTAAACTATGAAAAATCCCATCTAGAGCGAACACAGCATTTAGAGTTCATAGGAGCAGTTTAGACACTAGCACCTATATTTCTTCTCTTCCCCAAGAAAGACTTCAGAGAATAAAATTCCAAGTCAGCCAGATTATTCACAACAGAACAGTGACTGCAAGACTGTTGTTACAGGCCTTAGGATCTATGGTGGCCGCCATCACTTTAGTTCCCCTTGCGAGGTTTCACATGCAAATTCTACAATGGCTCTTGGCATCGCAGTGGTCTTTCCTGAATCATCCTTTGTCTCATCAAGTTCTGATCACCAATTTATGCAAGAAGGACCTGAGTTGGTGGCTTCATTCTAATGAGATTCTATCTGGGCGTCCATTTGTTCCTCCTCATCCCTAAGCCATTGTGACCATGGACACATCCCAGATGGGGGGAGGGGTATTGTCTGGGAAAGACAGTCCAAGGCACATGGTCATAGTTAGAGGCCATTTTGCACATCAGTGTTCTAGAGATGAGTGCAGTGCTCATGGCGTTGCAAGCATTCCAAGAAGTCCTCCCCTCGGGAACAATTGCAATCCAGACAGACAATATGTCAGTGGTTTGGTACATTAACAAACAAGGGGAAACTAAATCTTATCCTCTTTGTCGAGAAGCACTCAGGGTATGGCAATGGGCAATTTCATCTGACTGCTTTCTAATTGCAGTGCATATTCAGGGGAGTTCCAATGTAATTGCGGACAAATTGAGCAGGAGCATTCTGATGCCTCTTGAGTGGTCTCCCTTTGGTGGCAGAAAAGATATTCGTCAATGGAGCCAGCCGTGCTGCAATCTCTTTGTATACTCCCTGAGTAAAAAAGTGCAGCAGCTACTTTGCCCTGAATCCCCCTCTGCGGGAGTCACTGAGAGATGCTGTCCTTAATGATTGGCCCCTGATCTACTATATGCCTTTCGCCAGATTCCTCTCATTTCCCAGTTTTTGAATAAAGCCAACAGGTCAAAGAACAGGATAATTGTCATTGCTCCTTTTTGGCTTCAACAAATATGGTTTCCCTTTCTTTGGCCTCACCTAATTCAGAAACCTTGGATGCTGGACCCAGATTCTAGACCTATTGTCCCATCCAGATGGACTTACCTGAATCTTCACAGTCTCAAGCTCACTGCATGGCTTCTCCAATTCCCATGATAGCCAGACATTCTAGTCTCACTGCCCCAGTTCAGCAAATTGTTCTAGCCTCCCACAAACCTTCAGTTAGATGATTATATAGCAGCGAGTGGCAAAACTTTTCAAAATGGGCTACAGGCAGTAATCTTGACCTCTATTCTGCACCATTTCATAAGGTTTTGGAATTTTTAGCATCACTTTTCGATGCAGAGGCATCCTCTTCAACTGTATAAGTGCATCTATCTGCAATTTAAATTTTCATAATGGACTAAATAATTTATCTCTAATGTTGCACAAGCTTTGTAAAACTTTTCTGAAAGGAACATTATTGCTGAGACCTCCATACAAAGATCCTTCTATGCCTTGGGACCTTAATCTCGTGCTACAATCTTTAATTAGTTCCCCTATTGAACCACCCACAAGTTGTGATTTGAAACATTTATCATGGAAGACCTTATTTTTGATTGCTATTACCTCTGCTAGGAAAATATTTGCGTTACAGGCCTTATCTTGCAAACCTCCTGATCTTTCATAAGGACAGGGCATCTTTGAGGACAAATCCTTCCTTTTTACCAAAAGTAGTATCTAACACTAATATCAACCAGACTATACAGTTTCCCATATTTTTCCCAAATGTTCAAACAAAGGTGAATATTGTCTGCATTTGCTTGATATTCACAGACAATTACGTTTTTACCTTCACAAAACAAAGGAATTCAGAAAATCTGATCAGTTGTTTCTCTCTCTTCTGTTGCTCTGGGTAAACCGGTTTCTAAGGTTGCTGTGGCTAAATGGCTCAGGGACTGCATAACCTTAATTTATAACAAAAGGAAAGTGCAACTGCCGGGATCTATAAAGGCACTTTCTACAAGGGCAATAGCCACTTCTGCAATCTTCCATATCAGAGCTTCTGTAGATGATATATGTGCAGCGGCTACTTGGGGATCCCTGCATACCTTTATTACTCATTATGATTTCTAGGCAATAAGCATCATTTGGTCGATGGTGCTCAGGAATATACTTCTATGAGACCTCCCAAGATTTCGGAAGCTGGGGACTCTGTCCCACAATCAAGGATTAAGTGAAGATTGACAACATCAAATAAAGAAGTAATGTCTTACCATAATGTTCCATCTGTGTTGTCAATCTTCACTTATCCTTGACATCCCCACCCTCCTTCCCTCTGCCTTTCGGGTTTCTTTGTGGAATGGATCTATCCCAATTTACAGTATTATTCCCTTATGAATACAGATATGGCCTCTGATCTGTTATTTCCTGTCTGTCACTACCTTATGCAAACTTGATCTGAGGTAATCTTGACAAGTAAAAGCAAGAAGACTGGATAACGCAAAACAGTTTATTAAGAACAAAGCTTTCAGGTTAAAAAACCCTTCGTCAGTGTATAGCCAAAATTAAAAACATTTAGCGTATATCTAGTCACACACAGCCCATAATTAACCAATTAACAATCAATTAAATTCAATTAAAACCATAAAGTAAAATACAACTAATGCAGGCACATTTGTAAATGCTTTAACACTGGTTTTAGTGAAACATTTTGATTGATACCTGGTAAAATATCAACATTCATTCTCAGTATTCATTCATACTCTTTAATTTCCAACTTATTATTCAAATCATCTTTTCTTATGTTATTAGTCACCCTATCAATCACCGTAAACATAAAACTACAACCATCACCAAATTCATTAGTATGTTTTGCTAGAGAATTAGTCATAACATTTCTTCTATTTTCAGATCTATGCTCAGTAAGCGTCTAGTTGACTTGCCTACATAGAAGGCTGTACATATTTTACAAGTGGCAAGGTAAACAATATGTGAGGTATTACATGTTGCAAAACAATTAAATCTAAATTCTTTGCCACGTGTTGGATGAATAAAATAATTACTCTTATTTATAACTTCACAAGTACAATTATAACAGAGTATTGTAGAATGTTTATTTACACTTAGTCTTTTCTTAATATTCATGTCTTTATAACATAATTTCTGCTTCAGACTAGCTGAATTTCTGTAGGAAAAGCTAGGGGTTGAATCTATAATGGAATGTAATTCAGGCAAAGATCTTAATATGCACCAATTGTTGTTAATAATATTTTGTATCTGAGACATATTTCTATTATGTCACAACATAACATATTCTATCTGCATTATAATTAGATCTTCCCGTACCATTTAATTCATCATAACCTTCCATATAAAAATAAGGTTTAGCCATAGATGTCCTTTGTTGCAACATATCATTAATCTCATCATCAAGACATTTTGCATTATAACTCCTTTCTATAAAACTGCTCTTGAGCTCAGTAGCCTGTTGTAAATCGCAGTAGAAGTATTAAGCCTACTTATTCTTAAAAATTGTGCCTTTGTAATGCCCTTAAAGATATGTGGGGCATGCATACTAGTACGATGTAGAAATTTATTCATGTGTACAGATTTTTTAAAAACAGAAGTCTCAATTTTTGTGCCAATATGTTAAATAGTAACATCTAAAAAGTTCACACATTACTCAGAAAAGGTCATTGAGAAGCTAAAAAAAGAAGTACCATTATTCAAATACTTAATGAAAGAGGTTAAATCATTTTCATTACCCTGCCACAGAAAAAAAACATCATCTACAAAATGTTTAAAATAAGCAACTTTGTCTGAATAACAATTAGATTCACTATACACACATTCACGTTCCCATTTGTCCAATCCCAAATTTGCGTAAGTGTTAGCTATAGGTGTGCCCATTGCTACATCTGATATTTGGTGATAAATATTGTGACTCCTGTGCCCTGGCCCAGCAATCAAGGAGCCTCCATCCTCACCACTAACACCATATATGAAGAAAGGATAACAAATACACACAGTAAAGTGCAATTTCCCTTAAGAGCACACAGAGATCACAGTCAGTCTGGGTCTGGTCGCTCCCTTGCTCTCCAGGACCCCAATAAGACTCCCCACTGGCACAGTTATAGGGTCCAGATCTAAGCCTAGTGGGCAAGCTAAAACCGCTAGCACCCTCTCTGTCCAACCAGTGCTTCGTGTCCCTGCCCATGTAGCTGACACACACACACATGCACTTTGAGATGAGTTTATACAACCACACAGACACTCCTGGGGAAGGTTGGCACAGGTTCTCCAGCTGTGCCCCTTTCTCCCAGACTATACAGTAGTATCAGCTGCCACCACCCACTAATATTTATCAGCTACTCAAAGGCCCTTAAAAGGGTGTCCAATTATTACTGTGCAATATTATTATCCAATTGGTAAGTGTCACTAATCAGTCAAGACTTATTGGAGCGGCTTTGTACAGTAATCACTATAAATATGCAATGTACTCTAGAGCTTAAATTATCTCTACACAAATCAAGCCACAGTTAAAAGGTTTTAAAATATTTAATTATGAATAATTAAAACCACAAGACAATACTTTCTACTATACAGACAGTGCTAATCAAGAGTTTAGAGATCACACAGAAATATTTAAAATAATTCAGTAGTACAGTTCTGACATCACAGAAAAAACACTTAGTCTAAACTTTCTAATTGCTAGCTCTCTAAAACAAAACACAAGTCTAAGATAACTTACATAAGAAAACAAGCAGAGTGCTGTAAGTTGGATGATCTAAACAAAAATGCCCCATGCCTTCTGGTTCTCTCTGTTTAAATTGAAACTGCAGTTCTGATAAAACCTTACATCATTTCACACTTTCCTGGTGTTCCCAGGCTTACAGAAACTGCATTTACATTCTTTTACACTTAGAACAATAAAGGACATTCCACATGTAAATGCTGGTCATTAACTTTAGCCTTAAAACAATAGGCAGGAAGCCTTCATCTAGCCAGAATGGAGCCGACTTGCAAACGTCAAAGGCAGTGATGAAATCATTTTAATTTCAAAGGACCAACAAGAAATGCTTTGACTTAGCTTTCTTTATAGTAGATGGCAATGTTGCCACATTATTTTAAGTTCAACATTTCACAGTATTTACAAATTATAGAATTATGTACCAAATTCTATTTGACTAGGCTGGCAACCTCAAACATCTCTGCCAGTCTTCACAAATATCATTAAAAACAAAATAGTTTTTAATGCAATTGTTAGTAGCTCACACAGTTTCTATTTGTCTACCATCCATACAGCCCTTTCTCAAAAGAAGTTCCCTTATTGCCTGAATAACCATACTCATGAGGAATAACTGTAAATAATGATTGGATGTCCATAATGTTAAAGTCATAAATAAATAACATTAAGAATTTACCTTATATGCCTTTAGTCAGGAACAACACTTCAGGATGTGCAACCAGAAATTTTATTCTTACAACGCTGGGAGTTATTCTTCAGTATCCTTGATGAAGCATTCTCACTTTACATACAAAAACTGTAATTTTATACATTTTCTTATCAAACTGCTCATGCAGTTTCATGACGTTGTAATGATTTTGTGCTATAAAAAACTTTGCAATTGTTCTCATCCCTTGTGATTTTCACCTCAGACTTCACATGAACACTTTCCTATACATGATTCACCTGCTTCCAAAGGGTCTTGTTTCTGACCTTGGATGTTTAAAACCTGCTTTAGCAGCAATGCACTCTTAGCCTGGAGGAGTCAGGCTAACAAATTCCTTTTTGTATAGCTACATGCCTTAGTTCATGCAACACGTACTATTCTCTCTTATTACATACTAAAAGAATGCAGTTTAAAATGAACAGTAATACTGTGACTTATGAAGCTGTATTTTTCCCAGCCTTGCATAGAAATTATATTTGCTTTTTAACAATCATATTATAGCATCATTAATAAGCTGAAATTAATATACATTTTAATTAGCTGGTCTTGTCCCATAACAGTTTTTTTCATCTGACACCATCAGTGTCATACCATATAATTATATTTTTATTTTTCTTAACTTGATAAAATATGCCTCAGCGTCATAGTAATCATCATTATTTTTTTCAAAATAGAACTATCATTGATTTGTGCATGCAGTGGCATTTCTTGTGCAGGTGAGGTTAAACATCTTGTAATCACAGCCTTTAGAATAGAAAATGCTAAAATGATTACAAATATAATAAAAAGTACAATGAAAATACCCTGGATTATGCTAGTTCCCCAGGTTGCCAAAAATGCTGCCCAGCCATCCAAAACGTATCCAACTTTTGGATGTGCTGTCCAACTCTTTGGCCCTTTGTTCCATGAAGTTTTCCAGTTTTTCCTGTTCATCATGATAGTCACTAATATATGAACAGCAATGGCTCCCTATGAGGGCACATGACCCCCCTTTTGCAGCAAGCATTATATCAAGTGCCATTCGATTTTGTAACACCGCAGTCCGCATTTCAGTCATTTCTCAATTTGCCATCCTGATGTGATTTGAAGTTTTGTTGGCCACCTCCTGTAGAATTTGGGTAAGTATGGTGATTTCAAGCATTGTCCTTTGTACTCTATACCCAGGATTAAAAATTTAAAATACTTGCTCAGCACAGTGGATTGCTCGCTTATTTCTCAGACTACCTGCTGGTGGGTGTTCAAAATGTTGAATAGCAGGAGTAATATAGCCTATAAAGCAACATCCAGACCAGTCTGTAGGCAACCAGAGGTAGGCACGATTACCACAGATGTAGTAATGGTCACATCATGCCCATGCCATGCCCCCAGTCATAGCTTTTTAAGTGCAAAGAGTCTAAGAAACTTTCATGCCTGGTGTCATTACATTTGCTTTTCCCTACTGGTACAGTCCCAGTTCTGGCATAACATGTGTCTCCATGTTGTGTGGTTGCAAGCTGTAGAGACACAACCTTTGAAAAATCAGTTACATTACTCCAGGTTAAGCTGATGTCATTAAGGTCCTTTTCAAATGACACCTGTGATGCAGGGATGGGAATCATGGGAATCCCTACCTTGGAATGATGAGGTGTATGCGAACTTATCTAGCAGCTAGTTTTGTTTAGATTTTTGGCATATTGTCAAAGGACCAGCAAGAAACTGTTTTCTCTCGACCAGTTTATAGAAGGGAACAGCAGCAGAAACAAAGCAAAAGTACCTGTTACTGGATTCATCATGGACTGCTACTGAAGTTGACCTTCTCACTGGGCAGATGACTTATCTGTCACACCTTGATCTCTCTCTGTTGGCTACAATGATTCATCTGGGGTCCCTACACGACAGGTCTTCTTGCAATGAGACGAATGGATCCACGTTGGTAGTCCTGCACAGCAAACTGCGGTTACAGTGGTGAGTAGGACCTGGAAAGGCCCCTTCCACCCAGGCTCAGGCAGTTTTTCCTCTGAAAAGTTTTAACGTAAACCCAATCACCTGGTTGTAGTTGGTGGCAGGGTTGGTCAGGAGGCTTTGGTAATGTGCTCTTACTGTTCAGTGATATTGCTGCAAAATTTTGAGGAGTCTCCTATAATAAGAAATCATAGCATCATCTGACAAAGGTAAATCGGCATTTCCTACTGGAGTGGTAGCTGGAAGGGCCATGGGTCTCCCCATTAATATCTCATATGGACTCAATTTCCTGGTGTCATTCAGTGAGGCCCTCATACTCATCAGTGCTAAGGGAAGGGCTTTGGGCCACTTTAAGTGGGTTTCAGCAGAAATCTTCGAAATTTTATTTTCAAGGGTTCTGTTTACTCTTTCCGTTAATCCAGATGACTGGGGATGGTTGGGACAGTGAAGACTCAGCTTAGTATTAAAAGCTTTACATAACTCTTTAAACAGATTATTATTAAAATAAGTTCCCTGGTCACTGTTAACAGTGTTGGGTATACCAAATCTCGGTATATAATCAGATAATTTTTTAAAAACTGTAACTGCATCTGCTTTGCAACATGGGTAAGCTTCCACCCATGCTGAGAACATACACACTATCACCAAAATAAATTGTAAATTATTAGTCTTAGGCATCTGGATGAAATGCAGCTGTATATTAACAAAAGATCCCCAGGGTGGAGATAAACATGCAGATTTGCTGTTGGCATGTTTGCTTATGTTATATTCCAAACAAATACCACAATTTTGTACATACTGAAGTATCAAAGAGGAGACATGAGGGGCATACCAACTTTGGGAAATTTGATTAAATAAAGCTGTCTTACCTGTATGGGCTGATAGATGATATGCCCTTGCTAGGTAAGGTAGCAAAAAGGCAGGTGCCACCAGTTGGCCATCCGGATGTCGCCATATGCCATCAGAGGATTTTCTACATCCATCCTTGTGCCACCTCAGAACTTCTCCCTGTGATGCTTCAGCTTGAAAGGCTGACAGTTTTGCAAAATCAAACACATCATTACTCTTGTATTTTGTTGCTGTCAGCATACAAAGATGTTTACAACAATTCACTACTTCTTGTTAGCAGCTTGGTCTGCTAAGTTGTTACCTTTTGTAACAAAATTTCTTACTTTTTGATGTGCACAACATTTGATTACAGACAGCTTTTTAGGTAACAAAAGTGCATCTAACAATGATTTTATGTACCCAGAATTTTTAATTTGATTTCCTGAAGAGGTTAAAAACCCTCTCTCTCTCGCTCCAAAGTTGCCCAAAGTCATGTACCACCCCGAAAGCATAATGGTTGTCTGTAAAAATATTGGCCACCTTGTCTTTGGCTAACTCACAGGCTTTTTGTAAAGCCACTAGCTCAGCTATTTGAGCAGAGTGAACACCCTCTAATCTTTGTTGCAACAATATTGCTTCCTCGGTGCAGACTGCTATTCCCGAGATCAACTTTCCTGTTTGATCTCTTCCACAGGAACCATCGACAAGCAGATACATGTCAGCATTGGGTATAGGAGTGTCCTTTAAGTCCTCCCTAAGAGAAAGCAAATAGTTAGTTACACACACACACAATCATGCTCTTCACCATCCTCAGCAGTAGACAACAGAGATGCAGGATTTAGAACAGGATAGCGGATCAGAGAAATAGACGGATCAGAAAGAAGTATGTTAATATCTAGTTAGACGTGCAGTCGAGAGCGGTTGAGTTTTCATTTTAAGCAAAAGAGATGATACAGAATAAGGGACAGCTACTATGAGATCATTCCCAAGCACCAACGATTGTGCCAGATTAACTAGAATGGCAGCAGCGGCAACTGCCCTTAAACAAGGTGGAAAACATTTTGCAACAAAATCAAGTGCTGTGCTGTAATAAGCGAATGGACGATAGCTGTCCCCATGTTTTTGGGCAAGTACTCCTTGTGCGAATCCCGTTCTTTCATGACAAAATAAAAGTCTTGTAGTCTGGTAACCCTAAAGCTGGGGCAGTAGCTAAAGCTTGCTTCAAGTTCTGAAATTAGATTTCCTCTTCACTATTCCAAAGGAGAGGCTCTGGTGTATCCTGCTTTAAAAGAGTGCTATAAAAACTTTGCAATTGTTCTCATCCTTGTGATTTTCACCTCAGACTTCACATGAACACTTTCCTATACATGATTCACCTGCTTCCAAAGGGTCTTGTTTCTGACCTTGGATGTTTAAAACCTGCTTTAGCAGCAGTGCACTCTTAGCCTGGAGGAGTCAGGCTAACAAATTCCTTTTTGTATAGCTACATGCGTCAGTTCATGCAACACGTACTATTCTCTCTTATTACATACTAAAAGAATGCAGTTTAAAATGAACAGTAATACTGTGACTTATGAAGCTGTATTTTTCCCAGCCTTGCATAGAAATTATATTTGCTTTTTAACAATCATATTATAGCATCATTAATGAGCTGAAATTAATATACATTTTAATAAGCTGGTCTTGTCCCATAATGACACCATCAGTGTCATACCATATAATTATATTTTTATTTTTCTTAACTTGATAAAATACGCCTCAGCGTCATAGTAATCATCATTATTTTTTTCAAAATAGGACTGTCATTGATTTGTGCATGCAGTGGCATTTCTTGTGCAGGTGAGGTTAAACATCTTGTAATCACAGCCTTTAGAATAGAAAATGCTAAAATGATTACAAATATAATAAAAAGTACAATGAAAATACCCTGGATTATGCTAGTTCCCCAGGTTGCCAAAAATGCTGCCCAGCCATCCAAAACGTATCCAACTTTTGGATGTGCTGTCCAACTCTTTGGCCCTTTGTTCCATGAAGTTTTCCAGTTTTTCCTGTTCATCATGATAGTCACTAATATACGAATAGCAATGGCTCCCTATGAGGGCACATGACCCCCCTTTTGCAGCAAGCATTATATCAAGTGTCATTCGATTTTGTAACACCACAGTCCGCATTTCAGTCATTTCTCGATTTGCCATCCTGATGTGATGTGAAGTTTCGTTGGCCACCTTCTGTAGAATTTGGGTAAGTATGGTGATTTCAAGCATTGTCCTTTGTACTCTATACCCAGGATTAAAAATTTAAAATACTTGCTCAGCACAGTGGATTGCTCACTTATTTCTCAGTCTACCTGCTGGTGGGTGTTCGAAATGTTGAATAGCAGGAGTAATATAGCCTATAAAGCAACATCCAGACCAGTCTGTAGGCAACCAGGGGTAGGCACGATTACCACAGATGTAGTAACGGTCACATCATGCCCATGCCATGCCCCCAGTCATAGCTTTTTAAGTGCAAAGAGTCTAAGAAACTTTCATGCCTGGTGTCATTACATTTGCTTTTCCCTACTAGTACAGTCCCTGTTCTGGCATAACATGTGTCTCCATGTTGTGTATTTGCAAGCTGAAGAGGCACAACCTTTGAAAAATCAGTTACATTACTCCAGGTTAAGCTGATGTCATTAAGGTCCTTTTCAAATGACACCTGTGATGCAGGGATGGGAATCATGGGAATCCCTACCTTGGAATGATGAGGTGTATGCGAACATATCCAGCAGCTTGTTTTGTTTAGATTTTTGGCATATTGTCAAAGGACCAGCAAGAAACTGCTTTCTCTCGACCAGTTTATAGAAGGGAACAGCAGCAGAAACAAAGCAAAAGTACCTGTTACTGGATTCATCATGGACTGCTACTGAAGTTGACCTTCTCACTGGGCAGATGATTTATCTGTCACACCTTGATCTCTCTCTGTTGGCTGCGATGATTCATCTGGGGTCCCTACATGACAGGTCTTCTTGCAGTGAGATGAATGGATCCACGTTGGTAGTCCTGCACAGCAAACTGCGGTTACAGTGGTGAGTAGGACCTGGAAAGGCCCCTTCCACCTCAGGCTCAGGCAGTTTTTCCTCTGAAAAGTTTTAACATAAACCCAATCACCTGATTGTAGTTGGTGGCAGGGTTGGTCAGGAGGCTTTGGTAATGTGCTCTTACTGTTCAGTGATATTGCTGCAAAATTTTGAGGAGTCTCCTATAATAAGAAATCATAGCATCATCTGACAAAGGTAAATCGGCATTTCCTACTGGAGTGGTAGCTGGAAGGGCCATGGGTCTCCCCATTAATATCTCATATGGACTCAATTTCCTGGTGTCATTCAGTGAGGCCCTCATACTCATCAGTGCTAAGGGAAGGGCTTTGGGCCACTTTAAGTGGGTTTCAGCAGAAATCTTCGAAATTTTATTTTTAAGGGTCCTGTTTACCCTTTCCGTTAATCCAGATGACTGGGGATGGTTGGGACAGTGAAGACTCAGCTTAGTATTAAAAGCTTTACATAACTCTTTAAACAGATTATTATTAAAATGAGTTCCCTGGTCACTGTTAACAATGTTGGGTATACCAAATCTCGGTATATAATCAGATAATTTTTTAATAACTGTAACTGCATCTGCTTTGCAACATGGGTAAGCTTCCACCCATGCTGAGAACATACACACTATCACCAAAATAAATTGTAAATTATTAGTCTTAGGCATCTGGATGAAATGCAGCTGTATATTAACAAAAGATCCCCAGGGTGGAGATAAACATGCAGATTTGCTGTTGGCATGTTTGCTTATGTTATATTCCAAACAAATACCACAATTTTGTACATACTGAAGTATCAAAGAGGAGACATGAGGGGCATACCAACTTTGGGAAATTTGATTAAATAAAGCTGTCTTACCTGTATGTATGGTAGATTATATGCCCTTGCTAGGTAAGGTAGCAAAAAGGCAGGTGCCACCAGTCGGCCGTCCGGATGTCGCCATATGCCATCAGAGGATTTTCTACATCCATCCTTGTGCCACCTCAGAACTTCTCCCTGTGATGCTTCAGCTTGAAAGGCTGACAGTTTTGCAAAATCAAACACATCATTACTCTTGTATTTTGTTGCTGTCAGCATATAAAGATGTTTACAACAATTCACTACTACTTGTTAGCAGCTTGGTCTGCTAAGTTGTTACCTTTTGTAACAAAATTTCTTACTTTTTGATGTGCACAACATTTGATTACAGACAGCTTTTTAAGTAACAAAAGTGCATCTAACAATAATTTTATGTACCCTGAATTTTTAATTTGATTTCCTGAAGAGGTTAAAAACCCTCTCTCTCTCCATAGTTGCCCAAAGTCATGTACCACCCCGAAAGCATAATGGTTGTCTGTAAAAATATTGGCCACCTTGTCTTTGGCTAACTCACAGGCTTTTTGTAAAGCCACTAGCTCAGCTATTTGAGCAGAGTGAACACCCTCTAATCTTTGTTGCAACAATATTGTTTCCTCGGTGCAGACTGCTATTCCCGAGATCAACTTTCCTGTTTGATCTCTTCCACAGGAACCATCGACAAGCAGATGCATGTCAGCATTGGGTATAGGAGTGTCCTTTAAGTCCTCCCTAAGAGAAAGCAAATAGTTAGTTACACACACACAATCATGCTCTTCACCATCCTCAGCAGTAGACAACAGAGATGCAGGATTTAGAACAGGATAGCGGATCAGAGAAATAGACGGATCAGAAAGAAGTATAAGTTAATATCTAGTTAGACGTGCAGTCAAGAGCGGCTGAGTTTTCATTTTAAGCAAAAGAGATGATACAGAATAAGGGACAGCTACTATGAGATCATTCCCAAGCACCAACGATTGTGCCAGATTAACTAGAATGGCAGTAGCGGCAACTGCCCTTAAACAAGGTGGAAAACCTTTTGCAACAGAATCAAGTGCTGTGCTGTATATACATGATTCACCTGCTTCCAAAGGGTCTTGTTTCTGACCTTGGATGTTTCAGACCTGCTTTAGCAACAACACACTCCTAGCCTGGAGGAGTCAGGCTAACAAATTCCTTTTTGTATAGCTACATGCCTCACTTCATGCAACACGTACTATTCTGTCATATTATATACTAAAAGAATGCAGTTTAAAATGAACAGTAATACTGTGACTTATGAAGTTGTATTTTTCCCAGCCCTGCATACAAATTATATTTGCTTTTTAACAATCATATTATAGCATCATTAATAAGCTGAAATTAATATACAATTTAATAAGCTGGTCTTGTCCCATAACAATAACTACCATCAAAAAGTTAACATGTTGATTCATATTGAACCATTCTCTTAAACGCAACAAAAAATCAGGTGTATCTCTAATTTAACTACTTACATCATTTAAGTAAGGTGAAAGCTTTTTTTGTAAATATATAGATAGGGGTTCCGTAATCCACTCATAACCAGAGACAATAGGTCTCATAGATGGGTTGAAACTGTCTTTATGGACTTTTGGAAGACCTTATAAAATGGGTAACTTGGCAGCAGGTACAGTAAAATAATTAAATAAATGTCAATATCATTCATTGCTTGTAGATCAAATATGGCCATATTAATATGTGAAATACAGCACTAGTATCAGATAAAAGTAAACGCACCTTCGAAAAATAATCTTTCTTATCCATTAGGACAATGGCACTCCCTGGTCCACTTCCTTAATAACAATATCATCATTCCTAATCAATCTGTTAAGTGCTTCACGCTTATCAAATGTTAAATTAAAATACTTTTTAAAGCAATTTTTATTATACAATCGTCTAATCTGTAATTCACATAAATTATGAAATGCAGTGACAACAGCGTGACTATAGGCAAAAATGGGCTTCTGCGTTTAAATAGAACACCATCCGTTATTAAATTATTTCTAAACATTAGCTTCAAGTCGAGGCTTCTTGCGAAATGTTTTAAATCAATAAGGGCATTGCTGAGTCCTTCTAAGGCTGAGGGGATAAATTTAAGCCCTTTATTGAATAGAGAAAAATCGGCATCAAAATCAATCCAGATAAATTTACAACGTTCATTTTAGTTACAGTACCTTCATTTAGCCTCATTTCTTGGCATTGGAGAAACTCCTGCTTCTTCCACGCTTCCTCTATGTAGAACGCTTCTGGATCGTTTGCACTTCTTTTTGATTACTTCCTTGGGCAATTTCAGCCGCACTGCAAGCACGCCATGTTGAAAACCCATTTCTGGGGCTGAAGCTCTTCTTATTGGCTGCACCTGATGTAGAAAGCGTAGTTGACATAGACACTGCTGTTTGACTACTGAACTCATTGCTATTAGCAACCTCAACAGTAGTATTACTATCAATCAAAGAGACATGGTTCTCGTTACCAATTAAAGGAGTGCTAATGTCATCCAATGTATCAAGAGAACCAGTTACATTCCTTGAAGTAGCGGCAGCAGTATTTTCAATTCTTTGTCTATCAAGTGACTTAGACTTCGGCCAGGAAAAAATATGGCCGCTATTAAAGTCATTAATGTCTCACTTTAATTTATGCTTCTTGTCTTTTTCAAGACTATCATCAAGTGCAGACAATTTATCAAGCAGTCTATCATATTCACATATGTATTTAGAAAACACCACAGAAGAGGAGAGTTTGGTCTCCAGTTCATCTATTCTTTTTTTATGTCAAGCTCAATGTCACAAAAGAAGCCATTCATCAAAGCCATATAGTTCAAGCCAAGGTGAATGTTTATTTCTTGCCATTTTTGTAGTAAAGATGGATATACATATAACCATAAGAGGGCATTTTTAACACCAGAGAGGGCTTAGTGTGATGGCAAGAAAGCCAGATATCACATGAGAATTCTACAATGGCTGCTGGCATTTCAGGTCTTTGCTATACCAACCCATATTGGACCAGATTCTGATCACCATTCATTGCAGGAAGGATCTAGCTTGGTGGATTCACTCCAAATAAATTCTCCTGGGCAGCCCCTTCATTCTTTCAGAACCCAAGGCCATAATGACCAGGGACACCTCCCAGATGGGGTAGGGGGCATTTTCTGGGCAAGACTGACAAGGCACTCGGGTCCCCCTTAGAAGCCAACTTGCATATCAGTGTTCTGGAACTAAGAGTGGTGTTTTTAGTGTTGCAAGCCTTTCAAACAACTCCTTCGGTGGGAACAATTTCAGTTCAGACAGACAATATGTCAGTAGTTAGTTCATCAACAAATGGAGGAACCAAATCTTATCCCCTTTGTCGAGAAGCACTTGGAGTGTGGCAGATGGTGATCACTTCCAATCGCCTTCTGACAGCAACACACATTCTGGGGAGTTCCAGTGTGATAGCAGACAAACTGAGCAGATGTATTCTCCAGCCTCACGAGTGGTCTCTCGATCCAAAAGTGATGGAGAAGATTTTCTGTCAGTGGGGCCAACCTTGCTGCAACCTGTTTGCCTCTCCCCCAAACAACAAATACAGCAAATACTTTGCCCTGATTCCTCCTCCAGGAAAGTCACCAAGAGACGCTCTTCTTCACAGTTGGCCCTCTAGTCTCCTATATGATTTCCCCCGATACCTCTAATTCCAAAATTCTTACAGGAAAGCACTTGGGTTGAAGAGCAAAGTAATCTTCATTGATCCCTTTTGGCCTCGACAGATATGGTTCCCCTTTCTTTGGCCTCATCTGATTCAATGACCTTGGACTCTGGACTCGGTTCCAGACCTTCTGTCCTATCCAGACAGACTAGCTCATCCAGACATTCTGAACCTCAGGCTGACAGCAGGGTTCCTCCAGATCTATTAGTTGCCAGACATCTTTAACCTTTCTTCCCTGGTACACCAAATTCCCTTAGCTTCTCATAAGCCTTCCACCCATAAACTATGGGTCTGTATTAAATCAATGAACACTTAAAAAAGTGAACGCTGATTTATCGACCCCATGTAAGCGAAAGCTTACAATCCTGAACACTTAGAACAGAGATTATTTTCCCAGGGGAAAAAAATCGCTGTTCCAAATTTTAAAACATTACATAAAGTGCCCCCCACACCCACCCTACTTAAATATACCAACTCCAAGATTGCACTGCAGTGACGAAAACGGCAAAATAACGAATGCGGACAAGCAATTTCTTTCCCAGGGAAAGAATTTGCTTATATGCCATTTCAATATTTTGCCGTTTCGCGCTTTCAAGTTTGATCAAGATGCATTCAAAAGAATGCGTCTTCGATCATATAATAGGGAACCTAAACTATATACTAGTAAATGGAAGAGATTTCCCATTTTGGCTCATGAAAGGGATACTGACCCCCTTTTCCTCTTCTGCTGATAATATTTTATATTTCTTAGCTTCTCTTTTCAATACAGGGGCTTCCCCTTCTACCATCAGAATGCAACTAGCAGCAATTTCAAATTTCAGTGATGGTTTGGGAGAACATTCCTCTGCTTCTCATAGACTCTGTAAGTAATTTTTAAAAGAGACACTTTTGCTGAAACCTCCTTTCAAAGATCCTACTCCACCTTGGGACCTATACCTAGCGTTGCAAACATTCTCCCTTTGAACCATCTGCTGATTGTCATCTAAATTACTTGTCATGGAAAAGATTATTTTTGGTGGCAATAAGCTCTGCTAGAAGAATTTCAGAAATTCAGGCCGTATCATGTAAACCACCTTATCTGATTTATCACAAAGACAGAGTTTCCTTATGAACAGATCCCACCTTTCTACCTAAAGTAGTGTCAGAGTCTAATATCAATCAGACTATTAATTTGCTGGTATTCTTTCCAAACATTTTGAACAGAGGTGAATACTATTTACATTTGATAGATGTTCACAGGTAATTATGCCTTTATCTTCATAGGACTAAGGACATGAGAACATCTGACGAAGTATTTGTCTAATTTTCAATTGCTAGGTTTGGTAAACAAGTCAGCAAGGTGACGTTAGCCATATGGCTCAAGGATTATATTTCCTTTATGACAAAAAGAAAATTACGTTTCTTAGGCTTGTGAAGGCAAATTCTTCAAGATCTTTAGCCACTTCAGCAGTGTTCCAGTCTAGAGCTTCAATGGATGATATATGTGCAGCAGCTACTTGGGTTCTCCCCATACCTGTATTACTCATTACAATTTGGATTTGGTCTCTAAGGGAAGAGCATCCTTTGTTACAGTGGTGCTCAGATATGTCTTTCTGTGATGCCCCTACACTGGCCTAGTAATCAAGGAGCCTCAATCCTCACCACTAATACCAGTGAGGGACATGCACATTGGGAGGATGACAAGTATACACACAGTAAAGTACAATTTCCCTTAAGACTACACAGAGATCACAGTCAGTTTGGGACTGGTTTCTCCCTCTCTCTCCAGATACCCAATAAGACTCCCCACTGGCACAGCTATAGGGTTATGATCTCAGTCGAGTGGTCAAGCCAGAACATCAAGCACTCCCTCTGTCCAACAAGTGCTTTGTGACCCTGCCCAAGTAGCTGACACACACACACACACACACACACACACACACACACACACACACACACACACTTTGAGATTTGATTTATATACAAACACACAGACACTCCTGGGGAAAGCTAGCACAGGTTTATTAGCTATGCCCCCTTCTACCCAGACTGTACGGTAGTACCAGCTGCCACCAACCACTCCTGTCAGCTACTATAAGGCCCTTCCCAAAGGGTGACCAATTCTACTGTGTAATGTTACTATTATCCAAATGGTAAGTGTGTCCAAGACTTTTAAGGCTATTTAAAAGTGGTCTGTACAGTGTCACCAAATGCATGCAAGTACTCTAAGAGCTTAAATATCTCTAAAAACACCAACCACAATTCATCATCTTCTTTCGGCTGTTCCTGTTAGGGGTCGCCACAGTGGATCATCTGTTTCCATTTCTTCCTGTCCTCTGCATCTTGCTTTGTCACACCAACCACCTGTATGTCCTCTCTCACCACATCCATAAACCTTATCTTAGGCCTTCCTCTTTTCCTGTTACCTAGTAGCTTCATCCTTAGCATCTTTTTCCCAATATACTCAGCATCCCTCCTCAGCACATGTCCAAACCAATGTAATCTTGGCTCTCTGGCTTTGTCTCCAAACCTTCCAACCTGGGCTGACCCTCTAATATACTTATTCTTAATACTGTCCACCCTCGTCACACCCAATGCAAATCTTAACATCTTTAACTCTGCCACATCCAGCTCTAACTCCTGCCTTTTTGTCAATGCCACTGTCTCCAACCTATATAACATAGCTGGTCTCATTACCCTCTTGTAGACCTTCCCTATCACTGTTACTGGTACTCGTCTGTCGCAAATCACTCCTGACACTCTTCTCCACCCACTCCATTCTGCCTGTACTCTCTTCTTCACCTCTCTTCCACACTCACCATTACTCTGAACTATTGATCCTAAGTATGTAAACTCATCCACCTTCGCCACCTCTACTCCTTGCATCCTCACCATTCCTCTATCCTCCCTCTCATTCACACACATATATTCTGTCTTAGTCCTGCTGACCTTCATCCCTCTTCTCTCTAGAGCATATCTCCATCTCTCCAGGGTCTCCTCCGCCTGTTCCCTACTCTCACTACAGATCACAATGTCATCTGCAAACATCATAGTCCACGGGGACTCCTGTCTGATCTCGTCTATCAACCTGTCCATTGCCATTGCAAATAAGAAAGGGCTCAAAGCTGATCCTTAATGTAATCCCACCTCCACCTTAAATGCATCGGTCACTCCCACCGCAGACCTCACCGCTGTCACACTACCCTCGTACATATCCTGTACCACTCTTACATACTTCTCTGACACTCTCGACTTCCTCATACAATACCACAACTCCTCTCTAGGCACCCTGTCATATGCTTTCTCTAAGTCTACAAAAACACAATGGAACTCCTTCTGACCTCTGTACTTCTCCATCAACAATCTCAGAGCAAACATCGCATCTGTAGTGCTCTTTCCCAGCATGAAACCATACTGCTGATCACTAATCATCACGTCTCTTCTTAACCTAGCTACCACTACTCTTTTCCATAACTTCATGCTGTGACTGATCAATTTAATCCTTCTGTAGTTACTACAGCTCTGCACATCACCCTTATTCTTAAAAATTGGTACCAAAACACTTTTTCCTCCATTCCTCAGGCATCCTCTCACTTTCCAATATTTAATTAAACAATCTGGTTAAACCAACCACAATTAAAAGGTTTAAATATATTTTATAGTAAATATTAAAAGAACAAGACAATACTCAATAACTCAATATGGTGACAACAGAGTTCAGTATCACAGGAAATATTTTAAAATAACATTGCAGGGCAGTCTTACATAAATACAGAAAACATCTAAACTAATCTTACTAAGTTCCTCTCTATCTATAAGAGAAATCAGTGTAATGTAAGTCTTACTTACAGAGCCAGACAGGTGCTGATGAGAGGATGTTGTCAGATCCAAAGACAAATACAAAATGCACAGACTTTCTCTCTGAGATAGTTCTTAAATTACTTTCAAACATTTCTGCTGGGTTATCTCAGATTACATCATTCTTGTCACCTCTGGCTTTAGTTTCCAGGCTAACAGGAACTTAAAGTATAACACCCCTGTGTTAAAAAATACTTATCTCTCGGAAGTTTTGCCTAGAACTGGAAATCGTAAAACTGTTAAACACTTTTACCTTGGAAACCTGTAATTATTCCTGTTTCCAAACAATAGAAAGAATTTCTAGCTGCAGACATTCTGTCTCCAAGCTGAGATAACCACCATCATAAGCAATTCAACTTATTTTCTTAAGAGTTTTGATCTTTTGTAGTAGGGTATACTGTGGTTACATTTTTGAAGCTTAGCACATAACATACAGATATTACGTTGTCCCACCTTGCCTTCGTTCTTGCTGGTTGGGTTCGGAGCCGATCCTCGGCTCCAACTCGGATGATTTACTAAAGCTCGAGAGCTTATACTGGCTCAGGGATAACCCCTATCCCAACATGCCTAGCAGTAGCTACCCAGATCTTGTTTGCAGCTTGCAGCATCGAGATTGCGACTACTGGCTCAGGTTAAGTATTTAGTTTTTTCATATATATTGTCATCTTTTTCAGGGTATTACTTTTTTACTGTTTTAATTATCTTGTTAGTGTGTATATTTATCCCCATTTAGTCTAGTAACCTTCTTCTGCTGTTGTTGTTGGTTGTTTTTGGCCATCTTTCTTTCCTCAGGCCTTGCTTCCCCTTTTGAGCCCATTTAAGTTAGAGGGTTCTTCTTCTTCTTCTTTCCACTCTTTCGGAGTAGCCGTTTAAGTTAGAGGCTCTCCTATTGGGGGAGTCGCCATTTTACTTAGAGGCTCTCCCTCTTTCTTCTTCCTTTTTTTTCCCTTTCTATAAAAAAAAAAAAAAAAAAGATTTCCTTAGTTGTTTTGTTGCTAGCCTTTACAGCCTTGTTGGTAGTGTTAGTTGTTGTGTGTTGCTAACCATTACAGCCTTGTTTTTGCTGTTGTGTATTTGTCTAGTTATCCAGCAATGTCCAAAGAGTCAAAACCCATTGGCTTCAAAAAATGCGACCCATGTTGCCAAAAAATGTCCCTTACGGCCAGGCACACTAGTTGAGTATACTGTTTAGGGGCTGTTCACCTGCAGGGCTCATGCACTATCTGTCATGCTTTCAGTTACAGAGTCCTACAGGTGAAAAAGAACAAATTTATTTTGCATGGCCTTCCGAAGAACCTTCAAGATGCTTCATCTCAGGGTCCTGAAAAATTCCCCTAAGCCATCTTCATTGGTTCTGAGTTCGGAACAGCCAAAAATCCACTGTCAAACCTTCGGCTGTGTCTGTTCCCAGTGTTGGCTCTGACAAAGCTTGGTCTCCAGCGGTGCCATCAATATCTTCGGAGCCAGTCTGGGCCCATAAAAGAACCAGGTCTCCTTCTTTGGAGCCAGTGTGCTCTGCTCCACAAGCTCCTTTGTTGCAATCTGGGACAGGCAGTCACTGGTCCTGTTCTCACTCCTCTCGGTCCTCCAGGCTTTCGGATCATGATGTGGAGAGAGTGGTCAATAGGCTCCGCAAGTCACAGGCACTTGCTAAATTGCTATCGAGCCCAGCCCATAATGAATTGCCTCCTTCGGCCCATCCATCTTCTTCATCAGTTCCTCCACTGACTCTCTTGAGCTCGGATCCAGAGTGCATGGATGTTGTGGTGGTGGAACCATCGGCTCTGGTTACTTCTCCTGTATTGGTCCTGACCCCAGCTCTAATCTCCTCGATGTCTCAGTCCATTGAGGGATCTGGGTGCCGAAGCTCTCTCGCCGGCTCCGAGGGGGAAAGTGGCATCGGACCCTTGTCTGACCCTGCTCTCCCTCTCGGAGCTTCAGCACAGGTGAGCTCGGCTCCCACATCAGCCTCAGAGCCATCGCTCTCAGTTCGCAGGAGATCTCTGGGCTCTTCTGAGCCAGAGGCTCTTTCGACTTGGGATTGTGGCGCCTATGAGGTGATGAGCGTGCTGTCTCCTGAGACCGCTCCACCCTTGGCTCCATTGGCTCCCTCTCCCTTGGTGCCTGTGCCTGCCTTTGGCCCTTCTCCTTCCTCCAAGCGTAGGGAACCTATGCACCAGGATACCCCATTGGGCGACCCCACTTTTTCCAAAACCTCCCCCGAACATTCGTAGGAAGTCCCGTAGTAGAAAAAAATGTAAGAGGAAGCATTTGGACTCCCCTGAGTCCATCACTTCAGACACAAACTTGGATGAATCAGAAGGGCCCCCACGGTCCCCCTCTGAGGATGTCTCTTTTTCAGACATCTTGGAAATCCTTAGACAGAGGGGTGGCTGGAAGTTCCTAGCCTCTTCTGAGGATGAATCTGTCTACCTGGACACATTTGGTTCTCGACCCTCCACCCCTTGGGTGTCTCTGCCTTTTGACCCACTTTTGACTGTAGTGAGTCGGAAGGCGTAGAGCGCTCCAGAGACCATGGAACCAGTTCCACAGAGACCAAACAAATTTATAACTGCACCTGAGGACAAATCCTTCCTTTCCAAAGGGGTTCCTGTTGATGCTATGGTGGTGGCAGCAGCTACTAAGAAGGAACTTGCGGAAATATCTTCATTTTTCCATCTGGCGAACAAGGAGTCCCATATGATGGACAGGTATGGGAAGCGTTTGCTCTCTTCAGCGACCTTTACTCTCAGGTCGCTGAATTACTTGTCACACTTCACATGACTTCAGAGGGATCTCCTAAAGGAGTTAGGAGATACCCTGCAGGATCCTACAGCTGAGGGAGTTGCGAACAGGGCAGCTTCCCAGCTTGCGTCCTTGACTTTAGTGGTTAACTCCTCCATGAGGCTCATTTCTTATGCAGCAGATGGAGTGAGTAGGGCAGCAGGTACTGGAGTTGCTTCCCAGAGACACTTCTGGATGCACCTTTGTCAGTTTGCGGAACCTTTCAAGTCCTCCTTTACCAATACCCCTTTTGATGGCTCGTCCTTGTTTGGGCCTCAGGTAAAAGAGACTCTCACCAGGTGTGAACAGGATGGCAAGACTCTCTCTGCCATAGGAGTCCATTTTTCCATTCCATCTAGACCCTATTCTAAAGGTCAGAAGAGTGGAAAGATGTGGTTTTGTAAATCCCCCAGGAGCAGACGAGGAAACAACAACGGAAGACGCTGGTCTCGCAGCAGAAAGGGTCTGCAACAGCAGGGTGACAGAGATACATTCTCTGCTATGCCCTTCCTTCAGTCCTGAAGGGAGGCCCGACTGTCCGCCTCTGGAGGCAATCTGGGACAGACTATCATTGTGCCCAACAGCCTGGCAAACTATCATGAAAGATGCATGGGTACTGTCAGTAATATCCAGGGGTTACAAAATTCTCTTTTCCCAGCTACCCCCCTCAAGAGGAAAATGTTCTATCCCAGATGTTCCACCCAGTCTCTGGGATCAAGCAATCCTAGAAGTACAAAGATTGCTAGAAAAAAGAGGCATCCAAGAAGTCCCCGCAGACCAAATTGAATCCGGAACTTACTCAAGGTTCTTTTTAGTTCCAAAAAAGACAGGCCACTGGAGACCCATTTTGGATCTCAGCAAGCTAAACAAATCGGTAAAAAAGATGAAGTTCTGGATGGTAACACTGCAGTCCATTCTTCCCTTTTTGGTTCAGGACAACTGGATGTTCTGCATCGATCTCCAGGATGCATACTACCACATAAAAATGGAAGGGCGATCCAGGAGATTCCTACTCTTCCGGCTGGGAGCCAGTCATTATCAGTTCAGAGCTCTGCCCTGTGGTCTCACCACAGCCCCAAGGGGGTTCACCAAGTGCATGGCAGTGGTCACGGCTCAGCTGAGGCATCTAGGATTCCAGGTGTTTCCATATCTAGACAACTGGCTCCTCAATGCCACAACCAAGCATCAAATAATCAAAGCACGGGACTAAACAATTCAAACATGTTCTCAGCTAGGCATCACCATAAACTACAAAAAGTCTGCCTTGTTGCCTTATCAGTCTATTAACTTCATAGGGGTAAACTTAGATACAAGAGCCATGATAGCAAAGCTGCCTCAAGACAGGGTGTCAACCATTCATCAGCAAGTTTCATTTCTCAAAGAGAAGAGTTCAGACAAGAGAAGTATTTCAAGTCTTGGGCTCAATGGCTGCAGCAATTACTCTAGTTCCTATGGCTCGCTTCCACATGAGGATTCTGCAGTAGCTTCTTTTTGCTCAATGGTCTTTCCAGGATTTACCAATGTCACACATGATCTTGATCACGGAATCTTGCAAAAAGGACTTAGTATGGTGGCTTGTCTCCCCCCAGGTGACTCTGGGCAGACCCTTTTTAGACCCCCATCCAGTAGCCACAGTGACCACGGACACCTCCTAGATAGGGTGGGGGAGGGCATTATCTGGGACAGACTGTCCAAGGAATGTGGCAACCTCATGAGTACCATTTGCACATCAATGTTCTAGGGATGAGAGTGGTGCTTCTGGCGTTGCAAGCATTTCAAGACTCGCTACCTACTGGGACCACTGCAGTTAGACAGACAATATATCAGTCGTATTGTACATCAACAAGCAGGGCAGGACCAGATCGTACCCCTTGTGTCGGGAGGCCCTTCGAGTTTGGCAATGGGTGATATCTTTCCAATGTTTTCTTATTGCGATGCAGATTCCTGGGAAATAGCGGACAGGCTCAGCAGGGCAATCCTCATGCCTCACGAGTGGTCCCTGAAGCAAGAAGTTGTGGACTTGATTTTTTGCAAATGGAGCCAGCCATGCTGCAGTCTGTTTGCCACTCCCCTCAACAACAAATGCAGCAGCTACTTCACCTTAGTCCCCCCACCGGGACAGTCATCCGGGGATGCACTTGTTCATGATTGGACTCCGAGTCTACTCTATGCCTTTCCACTTTTTCCTCTGATCCCAAAGGTACTTCAGAAAGCAAAGTTGCTGGGTTGCACACTCATCCTCATTGCTCCTTACTGGCCTCGTCAGATATGGTTTCTGTTTCTCTGCCATCATCTACAAGTGGAGCCTTGGATACTGGACCCAGTTCCGGACATCCTGATGCATCAGTCAGGTGGGCTCAATCCCTTCCTCCAAACTCTCAAGCTGACTGCTTGGTTTCACTTCCAGTCTTAGCCAGGCTCCCCAACATTTCCCCGGCAGTACAACACATTCTGGTGTCCTCTCACAAGCCCACTACCAGGAAGATTTACACTAGCAAAAGGAAGAGGTTCTCTTATTGGGCAAGAATAATGATATTGATCCCTTCACTGCTCCTGTTCACAAGATTCTTGATTTCCTGGCCGAAACTTTCGAACGAGGGACAGCTGCAGCTACTATTAGGGTCCAACTGGCTGCCATCTCCAATTTTCATGTAGGAGAGTTGGGCTCTGACATCATGTCCCATAAGCTCTGCAGAGCATCCTTACGAGGTACAACTCTTTTACGGCCCCTGGTAAAAGAACCCCCGGGACCTAAACTTGATTTTAGCCTCTCTGGTTCTTCCACCCTTTGAACCAGCGGCATCTTGCCCCCTGAAATTTCTATCTTGGAAAACCCTTTTCTTGGTTTCCAGCACCTTAGCTAGACGGGTTTCTGAATTACATGCTTTATCTGTTCACCACGGGTCTATATTAGAACACCAAACATTCAAAAGTTTGAGTGTTCTAATATCGACCCGTTTTCAGCGAATGCTGAAAATATTGAAGAAACAGAAAAACAAATTTTTTACTAGGGAAAGAATTCAGTTGTCCGTTTCTGTTGCTTCAGTATTTTCAGCGCTGTGGTGGAAAGTTACGGGTCGGATTCAGGTAAGTGTGTGATTGTGTGGATGTGAGGGTTAGGGCGGGTTAGGTGAGTTAGGGTTAGGGTCCGGGTGAGGTGACTGTGCAATAGTGACAGACCTTAGGGTTTGGGTTTGGACTAAGGTAAGTGGATAGCTAGTGGTGAATGTATAGTTTAGTGTAGGGTTAGGTGTAAGAGTTTAGGTGTATGTGTGTGGACTGCTGTTTGTTTGGTGTGCTTGTGTTGTGTGTATGTGTTTTGGAACAGCAAAATTTTTCCCTAGGAAAAAATTTGCTGTTCTGAATGTTCGATGTTTTCAATTTTCGATTCATAGGGTTCGATATTAGAACACTCGAAATTTTGAATGTTCGATGTTCTAATATAGACCCCACCCGCCATATCTCACCTTTCACAAAGATAGAGTCTCTGTCAGAACCAATCCTTCCTTCTTGCCAAAGGTATGTTCAGAGTATAATTTAAATCAGTCCATTGAGCTTCCTGTATTCTTCACCAGTTATGGCAACAAGGCAGGGTATAGACTCCACCAATTGGATGTTCATAGACAATTACATTTTTATTTACACAAGACCAAAGACTTTAGAAAATCAGATCAATTTTTTGTATCCTTTACTGACAATAAACAAGATTCTCCAGTTTCAAAAGTGACCTTATCAAAGTGGCTGTCAGACACAATCAGTTATTCTTATGATTTGCGTAAAAAGAAGCTTCCAGGGAGAGCCAGAGGACACTCAACCAGGGCCTTAGCTACCTCTGTTGCCTTCCAAGCCAAATTGCCTTTAGATTCAATCTGTGCAGCAGCAACATGGGCAAATCCTCATACCTTTATCACTCATTACAAAGTGGATGTGGTCTCCCGGAACAGGGCATCCCTTGGTTCCACAGTCCTGAAGAGTTTTTTTCCAGTGAGCCACCCAAGAACCAGGTGCTGGGGACATGGTCCTAACCAGCAAGAACAAAGGCGAGATGGGACAACATAAGATAAAGAAGTTATGTACCTACCATAACGTTCCATGTTTGTTGTCCTTCATCTCGTCTTCCTTCTTGCATTCCCCCCCTCCTTCCCCCTTCCTGGAGGATCGAGAGGAATTCCTTTCATTGGTTACACTGGCTGAGTTTCCTGTTGACATACCAGGTTAGTTAACCATGCTTTGTGTTTCTTCTTCTTTCCTTCCTAACCTTGAATGTCTAAGAGCTTAGTAAAATTATTTGCATTTACTATGATTGTCTAGTGTGGGCTATCACAAACAAAATCTGGGTAGGTAGTGCTAGGCATGTAGGGCTAGGCATTAGCCACGAGCCAGTATAAGCTCTCGAGCTTTAGTAAATCATCCGAGTCTGAGCCTAGGATCAGATCCAAACCCAACCAGCAAGAAGGAAAATGAGATTAAGGACAACAAACATGGAACGTTATGGTAAGTACATAACTTCTTTTTTTCTTACATTTGTAAGACGAGCATACAAACCATATTACTATTCACAAATAACACAGAATTATTTACAAAATTCCAGCTAGCTGGGCTGGCAGCCTTCACACCTTCCATGAGTTCTCCCAAGTTCTAAGGTAGCTGGGGACTCTGCTCCATATGTCAAGGATAAAATGAAAATTGACAACATCAGATAAAGAAGTTATGTACTTACCATAACATTCCATCTGTGTTGTCCATTTTCCTTTATCCTTGACTTCCCACCCTCCATCCCCCAGTCTTTGAAGACTCTTTGGTGGAACAGATAATGTAAATATAACTTATGGTGATCATTAAGGCATAGCAGATATGGCTTCCATTGAGGTTTCCTTATCTATCACTTTATATCTAATCTACAAACTCGATCTGAGGTAATTGAGAAAGTGGGTTTGTGGGTAGAGGTGAAGCTCAATAGCTTTTGGTCAGAGCAAGCAGTAGTAACAGCCGAGTCTATTCCAATATAGGAATGGAACCCCTATGTCAAGGATAAATTAAAATGGACAACACAGATGGAACGTAATGGTAAGTACATAACTTTTTTTTTTGTTTCCTATGAAAGTAAGAAGAAAAGACAACAATTGTAAAAAATAGACAATTTCTAGGTGGTTGCCCTATGCTATTTCTTTCTGCTCTTCTCACCATAATAAGTCACGTCTAAACAATTCAGGGGTCACTCTACCATGGGTTTGGATTCTACTCTGACTTTTTGGAAAGTGGTGAACTCTAGGAGCATTTTAGAGACAGCACCTTGTTCCTATTTTCATACTTTTACAAAGCTTTACAAGGTGGATTCCTTTGCCAGGTACATTACAAGCTTTTCTAGGGCCATTCTCCAGGGGCTCTTGGATTCTTGAATCCTATCTTCTTCCCTAAATAATCTTTTTTTGTCTTCCTAAATAATCTTAAAGTGAGGTAATCTACTGGAAATCTACCCAAACAGGTCAGACTACTGCAACAATGATTTAACATTGAACATTATTTAACGCTGAACATTGTATAGTTGTGTAATGTAAGCCGCGGTGGTACAGTGGTAGTGTTGTTTCCTCACAGCAAGAGGTTCTCCTGTTTGATTCTCGGCTGGAGTGCCTTCTGTGTGGAGTCTGCATGTCCTCCCTGCGGTCAAGTGGCCTCCGAAAGACATGCGTGAGTGGGTGCGCCTTCGCTGAAGGTTGGGCGTTGGGCTGGCAACTCGGCACCATAAAAATCTACTGCCAATCATTAGCGGACTGGAGTTCCGCTGTTGCGACCCATAACTGGGAAAAGCCGAAAAGACAAACAATTGTATAGTTGTGTAAGTAAGTTTAACATAACAGTAGATGTTGTAATAGATCACTGTTGCAGTATCTGTCCCTTCCTTCCACCCCCCTTGTTTTTTGTTGTATTGCGAGGGTTACACTGACAAAATGTTCGAACATACACAATAACAAAAACAAAAAATATTGAATGAAATAACCTCATTGTTTAATCCAAAATTACATCAAATGATTAAGACTTTTGAGCAATTTTGTGAAAATTACATTAGACTGGCATTAAATAAAAAAAAAACTTGAATCCATATTTCAGTTTAAACCGAGATGAAAATCTTGCTGTCAAGGAACTTCATAATAATACCCAACTAAGGTTTATGAGAGCTGAAGAAGGTAGTGGACTGGTAATTATGAACACTTCTCAGTACAGTACAGTTATAGAAGAAATGTTGAGCAATGAAACATTGAGGTTTTTGGGGATGATGTACAGAAAAGTTACTCCTATATTAGCTGTTTGTATGAAGTTAATGGAGACATTAATGTTGATTTATATAATTTTTTGGCAATAGAACAACCACAATTGGGAGTATTTTTTGGAATCCCAAAAATGCATAAAAATGGCACCAACCCAGTATCCTATAGTGTCAGCCTTGAGTAGCAGCACTGTGGGTATTTCTCTGTTCCTGGCAGTGCTTGCAAGGATTCTAGGCATTTTGATATCTAGACAACTGGCTCCTATCTGTTCCACCAAGCCTCTACTAATTCAGGACAGGAACCACTTGCTCCATCTCTCTTCACAGCTGGGTATTACCATAAATTATTCCAAATCTCAGCTTTGTCCAAGACAAACTCTGGAGTTCGTTGATGCCCATTGAGATGCAAAATCAGAAGTAGCAAGTCTTCATCAATCAAGATTGGAGAACTTAAACAGGCAATGCACATCTTTACACTTTGTTCACCTTCAGCCAGACTAGTTCTGGAACTGCTGGGTTCCATGGCAGCCTCCATAGTTCTGGTTCCTTTGGTGCATTTTCACATGAGAATACTACAGTGGACCCTAGCAGTATAGTGGTCAATAAGAGTTCAACCAATGTTGACTCCCATTCATGTCACAGCGGTTTGCAGACACATAGCATGATGGATTCATGCACAAATATTTTCTCAGGGCCGCCCCTTCATACATCCTTCTCCCGAAGCCACAGTGAATATGGAGACATCCTATCTGGGGTGGGGGGGGATTACTTAGGAATGACAGTCCAAGGCACACGGACTCAGATGGAGGCCAACCTGCACGTTAATGTCCTAGAAATGAAAGCAGTCATATATGCATTATAGGAGTTTCAAGATATTTTGTCTCTAGGGATGGTTACAATTCAGATGGACAACAAGTCATAAGTCTGGTACATCAACAGCCAAGGGGGAACCAAATCCTACCCACTTTACAGGGTAGGAGTGTGGTAGTGGGTGATCTCTTCCAACCACTTTCTTTTGGCAATGCATATTCCAGGGAAACCAGTGTACCAGTAGACTAAGCAGATCCATTTTAATCTGTCATGAATGGTCTCTCAGCTAGTCAGTGGCAGGGATAATCTTTTACCAGTGGGGTCAACCGTGCTGTGACCTCTTTGCTGCTCCTCTCAATACCAAATGCAGTGGGTACTTTGCCCTGATCCCCTAAGTGGGGGAGTCACTGAGAGATGCTGTAGTTCACAATTGGCCCTCCGGTCTTCTATATGCCTTTGTTCCCACTCCTCTTATCCCCAAGTTTATTCAGAAATCTTACCAGTAGAAGAGCAAGTTGATCCTCATTGTCCCATTCTAGCCTCAAGAATTATGGTTCCCTTTCCTTTGGACTCATCTTCTTCACCTTCCATGGATATTGGATCCTTATCAGGACCTTCTGTCTCATCTATCCTGGCTGCCTCACTCGGACATATTATCCCCCAAATTGACTGTATGGTTTCTCGATTTCACTGATGGCAAGAACTTCCAGACTTCCCTCCCCTGCTTGCCACATCCTCAAGTCATCACAGAAAGTATCCACTAGGAAACTTTATAAAAGTAAATGGAAGCAATTCTCTAGTTGGGTCCTTCAGAGACAGATCTATTTTCCATGCCTATACCAGCTATTCTCATTTTTCTAAATTCCATCTTCAGTGAAGGATCTAGTTATTTGACAGTTAAGGTGCAATTGGCTGCCATCTCCGAATTTCACACTGGCTTAGAAAGTTCTTCATCGGCTTCTCTTAAGTTAAGTAAAGCTAATTGATTACATCACCTTCATTTACAAAAGCAAAGTCTGTCATTACCAAGACATCTTAAAGCACATTCCACCAGGCCTATGGCCACTTCATCTACTTTTTGGTCTAAAGCATCTATAGATGAGATTTGTGCAGCTTCTGCGTGGTCCAGTGCTCATACTTTTATAGCTCATTATAAGATGGACATATTGTCTAGGAATAGAACAGCTTTTGGCTCCACGTTACTCTGGAATATCCTTCGTTGAGGACCACCAAAAATGATTCTAGCTGGGGAGTCTGTCCCATCTCTGCATCTCTGTCTGTTTTCATCCTTGCTCAGCTTCATACCCACCATTCCTCCTTCACCATTTGCCTGGATCTTAGTATGACCTGAGGGCTATTCCTGGGTAACCTCTGCTGTATGGGTTCCAGAGTCTCCTTTTCTGATTTTTTTTTCCCTGATGTTTCCCATCTTTTTACCTGTTATACTACCTACGCAGAAATACTAAGTGCTGCCTTTTACATTTTTGGTATTGTGCTTAATAATTCGAGGACAGGATTGATTTAAGTTAATTCACAGTAGTCAAGGAATTATGGGTAAGAGGAGGAACTCGAGTTACATTGGCTAAAGTCTGTAAAGTGACCAAGAACGGATCCAAGGGTGGGATCCGAAACCCACCAGTTGAGGAAGGACAAAAAAGACAGCACAGATGCAGAGTTATAGTGAGTACATACCTATAATTTATTGTGTGTGATGCAGACTAAATAGTGGAAAACTGAGAAGGAAATATGTGGCATGTTTCTGCAAAAATGAGATGTCCTAGGTATTAAACATATGGTTTACACAACTGAGATTTCTTTTTTGTCCTTTTGTAAGTAAAAGCAAATAGATACTGCCTGTTAAGAGTGAACTGGTATAGAAAAAATGCAAAAACATAACTGTTAGTAACAGAAAAAGTAGAGGGAATTGAACTAAGAATTGTAGTTGGGTTAAGTAGAAATAACTACTGAATTTACAGCTCTAAGGTCTTAACAGGTAGAATGAGTACATTACACAGTCTTTTAGTTTGCACTATGATTTTGTTAATGAAATGATGCTGAAATTACATGTTCATTTCTCTTCTCTGTCTTTTCTGAGAGGGGATACTAAATAATCTATCTATGCCAATGATTTGAGGTTTTAAAATTACTTTATAGATTCTGCATATTTAATGTAGCCTGCCTCATTGTCATGACAAGTCCACAGCTGGTGTGTGATGGAGTTATGAGTCACTACTGAAGTTATCAGGTGGCTGTTCGATTCCTAGGATAGCAAACTGTGTCCTAATATATATTAGGACTGGGTGGGTGCAAGTCAGAGGATAGTGGTTTGTTTGAAATGACAAAAGAGATCCCATCAGGGGTACAGTAGTTTGTAAACTTTAATGTACACAGAAAAGCTCTGCCTAGCAGGTTGAGTGGTGCAGAAGTTTCTATAATGAAAAAAATGTTTACCTTGCAGAAGCTTCATCTGAGTAGGTAAAGGCATAGTTTTTTTTTTTTTGGGCAGGGGTCTAATTTGTTAGAATCCGTCTCTGTACAGAATTTTTAAAAAGTGGGAGGGTTATTGTATTACGATAATGCTACCATGTAGCTTTAGTATCTGAGAAGAAACGAATGCTTGCTTCTTGCACTTTAACTTAGAATCATGTTGATCTACAGGCAGCAAAGGAAATGTGTGATTTCTGTTCATAGCTGTCCTAGCAGTCTTGTTGCCAGTCAGTGTTCAAGGATGGTAGTTGTGAAATTGCAGAGAGAAAGGGTTGCTGAATTTGCATGTGCATATTTTACTGTAAGGCTAAATCGTGCTGTCTTGTCTTCATGGTAAAAGGTTTAGAGTTTTGCATAGCTGAGTTTTTATGTTGCAGGATGGAACAGCTGTTTCTGAAATTATTTTTACACCCTCAGTTAAAACGCAAGTTACTCTCTGAATTAGTTTGTATAGCTACTTGCATATTGTTAATGCTCTTTTGGTTGAGGGGAGATGCATAATGGGGAATGGTGTGTGTGGTGCCTGATCTGTTTATATTCTGTAAATGAAGGGTGTTCAGAGAATCTGTAGTAGGAGAAATACTAGAATGATGATCACCAGTTACTCAGTCATTTATAAGAAGGTGGCGGGCAGATGGCAGTTATTACCTTTCAGATGAAAATAGATGTGACATCTGAATTTTTTTAGCTTTTCTAAGGGATACAGTCTCTATGGTCATCCTGGTGTTAAATTAAAACCCTTTTCTGATTTTCTGTCTTGCTAGCATTAAACTTTAAACTTATTACAACAGATTTTCTTTTTTTAGTTTAACTTTCTTCCTGCCAGTTATTAAAAGGTGCCCAGCAGGAGGTAGATACTTATCTTTCTCTTCTATTCTCTTTTTTTTTGGGGGGGGGGGGGGGTTCTAATATTTTCTTATCAAAAGTTCCTCCCTCTGGATACTGCAGTGCACTATTACAGTTGTCTTGAAAATACTTATTAGATATGCACCTGCCAGTAGTCCCAAATTACAATGTTAATACACCTATACTGGTACCCATGATTTAAAAAAAAAAAAAAGACGACTCATAAAAAGGATCTGCAGCTATAATTATAAATCCACATTAAATTCTAGTAAGGAATCCTCTCTGTTCCTTTGTTCTTTTTTATTTGATTAGAATCCAGATGCCAAGTGCCCTTGTTATTTCTTGATTAGAACCTAGATTCATACAATCAAATAAATTCTGCATTGGTATGATTAGTTATTCTTTTCATATAATTTCCCAGATTCATACAATTTTAACCAGACATATCCAGTTACATCTAGTGTAGAGACTGTTAGTAAACCTAACCTGCAGAAACAACAACTCTGCTGAAAGTTATGTATTGACACACAGAAGTCTGACAGAAGATCTGTCACAGTGGGACAGGTGGCAGTTTGTGGTGCAGCAGCACACAAACAGCTCAAAAAATCCAAAAAGCCATGGCACCACCAAACTGAAAAGGAAAGACACAAACCTCAGACTTCAGCCAAGCAAGAAATCTCTTTATTGAAAAACACAATCTTGTCAAAGCAAGAAAAATAAGCCTGTCCAAAACCACCAATTGTACTACAGCTATGGGAGCTCCATTTGCCCCAATGTATGCTAACCTGGTTATGGAATATTTTGAAATTATTTTTTTATATAGATTAGAGTTTTTTAGAAAGTGTGTAATTCATTATTTCAGATTTATTGATGATTTGATTTTTTTTATGTAAAGGAGGTAAATCATTAATACAAGATTTTGTTAATACATTAAATTCTAATCAGTTAGGTTTAAGATTTGAAGGTTTACAAAGTGGTAAGTTATTTTTCTGGACCTGATCCTAGAAGGTAATATTAAAGATGGAAAAATCATTACAAACATACATAGAAAATTTGGTGATGGCGGCCATTTTTTGGATGGACTTAGTTGCCATCCAGTTCATATTTAAACTCCCTACCTTATGGAGAGTTATTAAGAGTCAGTAGGCTATGTAGTGAATCTGATACTTTAGAAAAAGAGAACTTTAACTCCTGCCAAATGTTTAAAAATAGGGGATATGCTTTGGGAGCTATTAAAAAGGCTGTAGAGAAGCTATGTTTTCCAGAGAAAGATAATGGAAATAGTAAGGAACATAATAATAGTATATCACAGAGGATGAAGAATGAAGTAGGTAGGAAATTAATTTTGTTACCTCCTATAATATACTATCTGATGAAATTATAGCCAGTATAAAGTATTATTGGCCTTTCCTGGTGGAAGGAAGACATAAACTTAAAAATGTATGGCATATCCCCTTAATTTCTTTTAAGAGGGGCTGTAATTTGAAAGACATGTTAGTACATGCAACTTTTTCCTTACCCAATATAAATGTAGGAAGTGAGGTTGGTAGGTTGGGTACTTGGACATGTGGAAATTGTTCAGTTTGTTCCTAGGTTTTTTGATAAAATCAATGGTTTAAAATTTAGACCGGTAGCAGAGTTTACCTGTAATACTATAGGCATAATTTATGCACTTAAGTGTCCCTGCAATCTTTTCTATATAGGTAAGAGTAAAAGGTCATTTAAGGTTATATTGCAGGAACATATTCGTGATATTAAAAATAATAAGATAGAAAGTCCCACTGCTTCCCATTTTAATTCTGTACATGGGGGAGCTTATTCAGAATTGAGAGGTTGTGTTCTTGAAAAAATTAAAGCAACAAATGTAACTTGTTTGAAGAATAAGTTATTGTTCATAGAAACAGTTTTTATTTTAAAGTATAACACTTTGACACCTGGTGGACTTAACCAGGAATGCAATTGGAAATATTTATTGTAGAGAATTAATTGTATTATATTGTTTGATTGTTTTATTTGTCTAATTGCTTTGTTTTTCTTAATTGATGCCTCTTTATAAGAGGTGTTCTTTTTTATTATTGTTATCTCCTGGAAGGCTTAATGCCGAGGCGCTAGAGAGGTTTTGTGCTTTTATTAACGGATATATTACTGGCTTTTCTCGTTTGGAAAAAAAATAAACATGTGTCTCCTTGCACTAAGGAACAGCTCTTATTTTTATAGTAAAATCACACAGTTTAAAAGAAACAATTATGAAGCCTTAGCTAACTGATCAGAAAGAACAATACATGTATCTGATGTTATCTTTTTCGTCCGTTCCTCAACTAATGGGTCTCGGATCCGACCTTGGATCTGACTTCAACCACTTCTAAAAATTTGGCTTCATAACTCAAGCTGCTCCCCTTACCTACAATCCTCCCATCAAACTACCTCAGATCTCGATTGCCTTTTCAGCAAATAGATGTGGTCTACCATATGTTGGGTGATTTAGTGGATAGGATAAGTGATTTGTCAAATCTATTCTATTTTATTCTTGTTATTCCTGCCTCCCTTTTGTTCTCATAGTTTATATATATATATATATATATATATATATATATATATATATATATATGGGACACACCAGAAAGCCGACGCCCAAAAGACCGACACCAGAAGACCGACGACACAGATGATTGACAAGGTGAAATCCCAACAGCCGAAACACCGGCATGGGCAACATGTGAGCGCGACTCGGTAAGTGTGCGATAGTGAGAGATTTAGGGTTAGGGTGTGGACAGGTAAGTGTGCGATAGTGAGGGATTTAGGGTTAGGGTGTGGGAAATGTGAGTGTGCGGTAGTGTCAGACTTAGGATTAGGATGTGGGTAAGGTAAGTGTGTGATAGTGATGGACGTTAGGGTTAGGATGCGAGTCAGGTAAGTGTGCGATAGTGATGGAGTTTAGGTTTAGGCGCAGGTTAAGTGAGTTAGGGTTAGGGTGCGGATAGGGTAAGTGTGCGATAGTGACGGACTTTAGGTTTAGGGGCAGGTTAAGTGAGTTAGGGTTAGGGTGCGGGAGGGTAAGTGTGCGGTAGTGTTGGACCTTAGGGTTAGGGTTTGGGTTAAGGTTAGTGCATATATAGTTGTGTGTAATGTGTGTCGGTGTTAAGGTGTTCGGTTTTGTGAGTTGTTAGTATTGTGTGTTGTTGGTCTTTTGGTGTCGGTGTTTTGGGTGTCGGCTTTGTGGCGTGTTGGTGTAGTGTAGGGGATATATATATATATATATATATATATATATATATATATATATATATATATATATATGATGTTTTAGTTCTGTGCTATAATACGTCTTTGACAAAAGAAGGTACTGCCAGCAGAGCTAGCTGGAATTTTCTAAATAATTATATGTCATTTGTGAATATCAAACCAATTTATACAAAATGCTTGTGTTACAAATGTATTAGAACTGTATGTCATATGTATAGCAAACTGCTGTGTACAGATGTTTGTGTTGAAAAGGTATATGTAAAATGCTGTGTTTAAAATGTATCCAGAGTGCGCCCTACTGGAAGAGAACAGAAATGTACATGCACTATTGTAACTGTTTAAATGTATATATTTTAACAGTGGAAACTGGAATACAGAGGATTAACTTCAGTCCAGTAAACTTTAGAAAAATATTTGGAATTAAATCACTTTATAGACTACGCCATAAAAAAGGCTATCTCTCAAGTTTTCAATGCAGCTAGAGACACAGAGTCTGTACTAGGAAGCTTTGTGTATTGTCTTTTGGGTGGACTAATTGCTACTTGGAAGCATGAAGAAATGCAATTGTTTTATGACTTCCAGCATCTGCCAAAGATCTGAGCAAAAGCCCTTGTGTGAGTAATTTTACAGATAGTTTCTAAATACTGCCAGCTTCAGCAATGAGGGTTTGCATGAGAACCAGAAGTCAGATGATAAGAAATGAAGTCATTCTGGAAGCTATCCCAGCAGTAATATTTTAGATATTATTTTGAGAAGTCTCTGAGTGAGACAGAGCATTCTGTATTTGGTCTTGGGCTTGGCAACAAGAACAACTCACCACATCTGCCTCACTTTCATGAAGTAAGTTTCTAGTGAACAATATAACTGTCTTAGATAAAGTCAGGAATATAGCGAAGCTTGTTTTAGATTTTATTTTTCTTTATTTATGTCAGTCTGTACTGCAGTGCTATTTTAAATATTTCCTGTGGTTTAAAACTCTGATGTCACTGTGAATATATATTTAGTATTGTCTTGTTATTTTATTATTTATTATTAAATATATCTAAACTTTCATTGTGGCTGATCTGTGTAGAGATATTCAAGTTTTGAGAGAGCCTGCATGTTTATTTGATGACACTGTGTGGGCCACTCCTAACAGTCTTGCTCTTGGTCAAACTACCATTTGTGTTAATATTAATATTACACAGTAAGATTGGACACCCTTTGTTAAGGACCTTAAGGTAGCTGGCAGGAGTGACTGGTGGCAGTGAAAACTACTTTATAGTCTGGGCAGAAGGGGGTATAGCTAGTAAACCTCTGCCAACCTTTCCCAGGTGTGTGTGTGTGTGTGTGTGTGTGTGTGTGTGTGTGTGTATGTGTACATCAAACCTCAAAGCGTGTGTGTGTCAACTACTTGGGCAAGGACACAAAGCACTCGTTGGACAGAGAGGGTGCTGGAGGTATTGGCTTGGTCACTCAGCTGAGATATCAACTCTATAGCTGTGCCAGTGGGGAGTCTTATTGGGGATCTGGAGAAAGAGTGAGAAACCAGTCCTGGACTGACTGTGGTCTCTGTGTGCTCTTAAGAGAATCTGCACTTGTTGCAGAGGGCTGCATCTGGAAATACTGCGTGTATACCTGTTATCCTCTCAGTGAACATCCCCCCACTGTTGAGGATTGAGGCTCCTTGATTACTGGTTGGCAATGGTGGGTCATCACAACTTCTTTCACTTTAGGCCTCATGTTTGGTTGTAATTTCTTTCCCCCATTCTAGTGTTACATATTATAGGTACTTCTTAGTTACCATTGCTAGTATTTGCTCTAAAGTGTTACGATTGTTGGTAGGTTACTCTACCTTTCTTTTCTATTCTTAGGGTCTTCCCTCCTTCACCATGTCAAATAAGCCAAAAAATGCACCTCCTGTGGGTTCAAGATTCCTAATTCTGATGCCCACCAAGTGTGTGTATATTGTTAGGGCTCTGCCCATTTGGATGTTGAATGTGAGATCTGTGGGGGTGCAACCACCAGGCTTTTGCTGAATGCTGCAATAAGCTAGCTCTCAAGGATTTATTACCCTCTTTCTTTTCTGCATCTTCTGCTGGAGCTCCCCCTCCTTCCAAGAAGCCTTCGGAGAAGACAAAGGCTGATCCATCGACTAAGGGAAAAGAGGCTAGGAAACAACCCCCTTTTTGTTTTCCCTCCTCTGTTTTGGGTTCAGCTCAACTTGAAAAGGTCACCAAACTTTTGGATCCAACATGTTGTTCAGATCAGTCAAGATTTAAGTCAAATTCTCTGGCACCCGAAAGCTGATTCCTTCTTAGATCCACTCTCTGTTTCTTCAAAAAACCCTGCAAAGGACTTCCAGACCGCACTCTACTTCACCATTCATCAGGTCATTAGGGAGCTTAACTGAAGTAGATGTGGACAGGATGATGAGGAAGTTTCTTCGGGCCTAGATTCAATTGAAAGTTTTGCCATCTACATCTCCCATGGGACTCATGAGCCTGCCATCAGCCCCCTACCCAATTGTTGACTCATATTCCAATCTGACCTTTGGTTTCAGAGCCATCAGACCCAAGAGTCCTGAGATTGTCTGCATCAGATCTGAAGTCCTGGCCTTCTTTGACTCCATTGATGTCTCTGATCCAGTCAGTGATGACTTTGTCAGAGCTGGAGGTATCTCATAGCTGAAGTGTCAGTATGAGATCCAGGGGAGGTTAGGTTCAACTCTGATGTTCTCGGAGCTGTCCCCTCCTCTCAGAGCTTCAGCACTAGAAAGCTCAGCTCCAACTGCTCACTGAAGTCAGAGTCATGGTGATGCTTTGAGCCACCCTGAGCATTTGTCTTTGGCTTCTGCCTGAAAGGCTCTTGCTTCTTCTATATCTTCTGCCTTTGAGGTAGTAGAGAGAGCTTTCTTCACCACTGTGGATAAAAGATATTTATCCCTCTTAGGTACAACCCTTCCACAACTGCCTGCCTTGATCTCTGAGTCTCTACATTCTTGTCACATTCAGCCAGCTGGCTCATACAGACCTTGAGACAGTTCTCATTCAGGACTCGTCTCACACTTCCTTGTCCTGTCCAGAGCATCCCACTGGGAAATCACATCAGAAGTGTACGTGCAAGAGGAGACACTTATATTCCCCATAGGAATCCCTCACAGAAGACAACAACTTTGATGACTTGGAACAGTCCCTCAGATCAACTCTTGTGGATGTCTCTTTTGGTGAAGTACTTAAACTTTTGAGACAGAAAGGTAGTTGGTCATCTTACCTCCCTTCCCAAGAGAAGTCTGTGTTTCTGATGCTTTCAGAGTTGGAACAGCTACGTACTGGGTAGTTCCCTGGCAGGCAAGACTGTGGACTTTGTCTCCTGCTGGGTTTGAAAGGACCCAGATGTCAAAAAGCCATTCCCCAATAGACCTGACAGATATCTGTTTGCACCAAATGATTGGGCCCAGTGGAGCAAGGGTCCCCAGTAGATGCTATGGTGGCACTCGCAGTCACCAAGAAAGTACTTACTGAACAAAGTTCTACTGTCCAACCCCCCAACACAGATTCTAGGGTGTTAGACAGGTTTGGCAAGCACATTTATGCATCAGCAACCTTCGCTGTTAAGTCACTGAAATATTTAGCAAGTCACACGATTTCAGAGGGACTTGATCAAGGAATTTTCCAAGGCCTTCTCTGGGTCCATGTCAGTGGAAGGCAAGAAGACAGTTTCTTCACAACTGCTCACCCTACAGTCCCTAAAGAATGCCTCTATGAGGCTTATTTCCCACACCTTGGAATATGCTTTAAGAGCCTTGGGTTCAGTAATTGCTGTGAGACAGCACACCTGGTTGCACCTCTGTGACTTTGTAGAGCCTTTCCAGTTATTGTTCATCAATGCTTCTTTTGATAGATCTACCTTATTTGACCCCGAGGTTAAAGAAACCCTATCTAGGAGTGAACAAGATGGGGAGATCTTATCTGCCTTTGGGAAACACTTTTCTACTCCTCAAAGGACCTTTTCCCAAAACCAGCGAGGTGGTAGGAAAATGTGGTTCCGCAAGTTGCAAGGCTGTTTCCAGGACTCATATGGGGACAGGTCACCTTATACCAGATGTTAGAACTCCAATAACAGACTATGCCCTTGTGGCAGAGGAGGCCCACAAAACCAGGATTTCAGACATCCCTTCTATGAGAAGCCCTACTAGTGCTGCTGAAAGGTTGTCCAACTGCTGCACTATTGCAGGAGTCGGGTGTGCTTATCCCTACACCTGCAAACCTGGGCACCCATCACCGAAGTCACTTTGGTGCAGAGTATTATTTCCAGAGGCTATTGCACACCTCTTTACCTACAGACCCCCAATCAATCTACTAAATCTCCCAAAGTTCCACTCAGTCAGAGAAAAGTAGCAGCCATAGAATTAGAAAAACTCCTGGCTGAAAGAGTCCTCCAAATAGTCCCACCAGACGAACAAGGATTCAGAACTTGCTCAAGGTTCTTTTTGGTACCAAATAAAAATGGGGACCCAAAGCCTATCTCAGATCTCAGCAACTTAAACCAATATGTGAGATATTTCAAGTTCCAAATGGTCATGATTCAGTCCATTCTGCCACTTTTATGGAAGGACAATTGGATGTTCTTGATATTTTTCTAGCATGTGTGCTATCACATGAAAATAGACAGGAGATGTCTTTGCTTCTGGCTGGAAACCAGTCATTACCAATTCAGAGCACTGCCCTTTGGCCTCACCATAGTGCCCAGGGTGTTCACCAGATGCATTACAGTGGTCGCAGCTCACCTGAGACTGCTGGGATTCCAGGTGTTTCCATACTTCAATGTCTGGTTCATCTCAGCTCCCACCAAGCCTATACTTATTCAAGCCAGGGACTACTTGCTCCAACTAAGTCTTCAAATGGGCATGACAGTGTGAACTATGGCAAGTCTTAACTATTCAACATTCAAGTCCTGGTGTTCATTGGTGCTCGTCTGGACATGGTGACTCATATTGTAAGCTTACCTCACACAAGAATAAATAACTTAGAGAATCAAGCATCCTACATCCTTTCTTTTCCTTCCCTGCCTGTAAGGTTGGCTTTACAACTCCTGGGATCTGTGGTATCTTACATAACTGTAGTGCCCCTAGCTAGGTTACATGAGGTTACTACAGTGGAGGCTTACATTACAGTTGTCTGTAAGACAGCACTCACTGCCTACTCCAATACAGTTTATAAGAATTTTCAAAGAGCATATTACCTAGCAAATCACTACAAAAGTAGTTTCTCAAGGTTGCCCTTTTATCCTTCTACTATCCAAAGCCACAGTGACTATGGATGCTTCCCAACTAGGGTGGGAGGGGCATTACTTGGGAAGGATGGTCCAAGGCAGTTGGTCCCTATTGTAAGTCAATGTTCACATCAATGTCCTGGAAATGAGAGCTGTCCTATTAACGTTGCAGGTATTTCAAGATGCTCTCCCTCCAGGGATGAGTGTGATCCAGGCAGACAATATGGGAGTAATCTGGTACACCAGCAAGCAGAGAGCAACCAGATTCTGTCCTCTATGTCAAAAGGCTATGACAGCTTAGAAGTGGGTGATCTTTTCCAGGCACTTTCTATTGGCAATGCATATCCTGGGGAAGTCCTGTATGCTAGCAGACAAACTGAGTAGGTCCATTTTACTCCCTCACAAGTGGTCTCTCAGTCCTGTGTTGTTGGAAATGATTTTCTGTCAGTGGAGCCAGCCATGCTGCAATCTCTTTGTTTCCACTCTCAGCTCATGTACAGCAGGTACTTTGCCCTGATCCCTCCAGAAGGGAAGTTGCCAAGAGACTCTGTAGTTCACAAATGGCCCCCTGGGTTTCTGTACACTTTTCCTCCTACCTATCTGATTCCCAATTTTCTACAGAAAATGCCTTACTGGAAGGACAAAGTAATTCTCATTGCTCCATTCTGGCTTCAACAAGTATGGCATCACTTCCCGTGGCCTCATCTGGTGCACCCCCCTTATGTTTTGGATCCAAATCAGGATCTCCTCATCATCCATCAGGAATAATTCATTTAGAGAGTCAGACCCTCAAGTTGACTGCATGGTTTCTTCACTTCCATTGATGGCTAGACAGGCCAAAGTTTCCTCTCCAGTCAAACACATCCTCATATCCTCTCAGAAGGATTCCACTAGAAAGGTGTCTAAGAGTAAATGGAAAAGATTCTTCCTTTGGGATGTCCAGAGACAACTAGACCCTTTTTCAGCACCCATTCCAACTATTCTAGATGTTTTTACTTCCATATTTAACAGTGATGCTAGTTATTCTACCGTAAAGATTCAGCTTGCAGCTATATTGAATTGTGATGTAGTACATAACCATTCTTCTTTGACATCATCTAGATGATGCAAAGCTTTTCTAAAGATACCTTTTTACTCCAAACTTCCATTAAGGGCCTTACTCTTCCATGGGGTTTAAATATACATTTTCAATCCCTGACTTGATCTCCATTTGAGCCAGCTACCAATGTGGACTTGAAATTTTTGTCTTAGAAAGTTACTGTTCTGGTTGCAATCATATTGACTAGATGAGTATCAGAACTCCAGGATCTGATGTTATCTTTTTTCATCTAATTCAATGTGTGGGTTATCAGATCCAACTGGGTCTGACCTTGACACCTTATACCAAAGCTTTGGATCTGAGAGCGCTGACTCCTCTCCTACCCATAATTCCCATCTCCTGCCTGAACTACCTCAGATCTTGTTTGACACCTGTGTAAGCCAAACACTTGAACCGAGAGCTCCATCATTGTTCACGATAAGTGAATGCGTTTCTTCCTTCTCCCTTTAAAATTTTTTGACAGTTCAGTATTAGAGTTAGGACTTTATATATATATATATATATATATATATATATATATATATATATATATATATATATATAGATAGATAGATATGTGTCTAGGACATTTCACCGAAAGCACATTTCACCGAAAGTCAAATTAGTGTGCACTTTTCAGTGAAAGCTCAATTCACCGAAACATATTTCACCGAAAGTTGTATATGACCTTGTCCCCATTGTAGTGCGACCCTGGAGTTAGTATATATAGTAGGGGGGGTGGGGGCACCGCCCCCCCACATATTTTAAATGTTTTGAACTATATACATGCATACTTGCAATTGCAATATATTACTCTTTTCCAAACATGATATATACTTAAAATATGTGGGGGGCTACACCCCCCACACCCCCTACTATATATGTGTTTCGGTGAATTCAGTTTTCGGTGAATTGTGCTTTCAGTGATTTGTGTTCGGTCATTTGAGTTTCGGTGAAATGTGCTTTTGGTGAAATGTCCTAGATCCATATATACATATATATATATATATATATATATATATACACATATATATATATATATGTATATATATATATATATACATATATATATATATATATATATATATATATATATATAGTACATACACACATGTAGCTTAGTATGTTCTGTGTATCCTTTTCTGATTATTTTTCTTCAGTGTCTGCATAAATGTGTTTATATAAATAATATTACAAACTGGTTTATTAGTAAATTTTCTTTGTGATAAGTACAGTTGTATATAGTTGAAGTACTTTACTCTAATGTCAACAGGTTTTAAAAAGTGTTCTTCCTGTGGGCATAAAATACCATCACAAGACCCATATTTGCAGTGTGATTACTGCTTGGGTCCTTCTCATTTACAGGTTTAATGGTCCATCTGTACTGTTTTTGATACCAGAGTCCTTCAAGGGTGTAGAGAGAAGTTGATTTTGAAAGGCTGTCTCCCTTTGCAGACAAGGTCCAAAATGTCTTCAAACCTAAAGGCATCCACTTATTCCCCTTCCGCTTAAAAGAAGCAGCATAGGTAAAGGGAGAGATCGAAAAAGTCAAGGAGAAATCAAAAGACAAGAGACCCAAGGATCATCCAGACAAAACTAAGAAAAGGTCTTCTGACACCACAGCTATTTTGAGTCTGGCAACTAATATCGAGACAATCAGATTTGAATGTTGCTCAGATCCAGACTCTTTCTCCAAAGTTATCCTTTACTCTGGCACTGACAAGTTCCAGGCTTCATTTTTCTGTATTAGTAAAGGTACATTTGAAGCCTGTGCTGATAGCTTCATCCTCTAAATCTGCTGATCTACTAGAAACCTAATGGAATTCAGTGTCGACCAAATGATGATGATGAGGTTTTTGAAAACACAGATTCAGCTGGGAGTGCTCTTGGCAGCTCCATCCCAGAGGAAAGGCCTGGGATCAATCCCTTCCACCCTGATTGCACAGTCTTCTCAGCTTCCTACACCATCTCCATTCTCGTGCGGTACCAGCTTTGAGTTCAGTAGTCCTGGAGACTTCAGCTTCGACATCTTCCCTCACGCACTTGATTCAGATTCACTCAGTTGAGTAGAGTCCCAGAGCCAGATTATCAGCGTTGGAGCTCCAGCAGTAGAGTTGACCCCAAGATTTTTGGAGTCATCACTGATGCTTGGGGCTTTAGCATTTGACAGCTTGGTTACCAAGGTCCTCATCAGGGCCTTCTTCAGTTTGAATCAAAAAAGCTTCTGACTCCACTAATATAGGTGGTTCTTTTTCGGTTCCAGTGGTCAAGTTGGCTTTTGAGGCTGTGGAGAGGACCTTGGTTGGACTAAGATGACTGGTATGCTCCCAGAGTTCAGATCCATCCAGACCCCCTGTGAAGAATGTACCTTTCTCCTAACATTCCAGTAGACAGGGACAGATGGATCACTTAGGCTTTGAGACCACTTGGCACTTGAGTCCCATGTCCAATTCCAATGTGTCCTCCTCAGGTGTCCCAAAACACATTCCCTGGAACAGTACTTGTAAAAGGAAGCATACTGACTCCTATCCTGAGACTGCCACTGAAGACACCAACTTAAATGAGGGCAAAGGTTTTCCAAGGTCCCCCCCGAAGATGTCTCCTTCAGAGACATCCTTGAATTAATGAAACAGTAGGGGCATGGGCTACCAAAACTCCTTCTGATGAGTTGGTGTTTCTCAAAGCCTTTGGGTCCAGCCCTTAAATGTCCAATGTGTTCTACCCTCTCAACACATTAGTCAAACTTATGACGCAGAAAGCCTGGAAGGAGCCTGGTGTGGCACAGCCCATTCCAAACAAGCCAGACAGAATTTTAGCTGCCCCTAAATAAAGGAAATTCTGGGTCAGTGTCCCCGTATAGATGCCATGGTGGTAGCAGCAGCCACTAAAAAGGAACTGTCCAAGGAGTGTTCCTCTGTCCATCCCCCTAACATGGAGTGGGAAATAAATATATGCTTCAGCCACTTTCTCTCTTTGTGCACCGAACTATATGGCTCACTTGACATGCTTCCACAAAGACTTGATAAAGGAACTTTCATATTTTCTGGTGGGTAACTTATCAGCAGATATCCAAAAAAGTGTGGATTCCCAGTTGTCAACTCTACAGTAATCTTCGATTGTATCCATGAGACTGGTTTTTAATGCAGCAGATGGTGCAGCCTGAACAGCCAGTACAGGCATTACGATGCTGCATCAAGCATGGATGCGGCTCTGTGACTTTGCAGAAAGCTTTACAATATTCTTCATACATGGCCCATATGATGGTTCCATCTTGTTTGGACTAAAAGACAAGAATATGCTTACCAGAAGTCAAGAGGAGGTAAGACCCTGTCTGTCATCGGAATCCATTTTTCAACCCTCACAGATCATTCTCCGGGATTCAGAGAGGGAAGAAAATGTGGTTCAAAATATTTCAAGGTTTTCATCAGAAATATCTATGAGATAGGCCTCCCAGAGATAGAGGAGGAGGCCATTCCATGGGACATCACCCAAGAGGCAGAGGCAGTCCACAAAATTAAGGTTTCCATGGACCTTTCACAGAGAAACCTTATCAGTGTCCCTGAGCACTTCACCAACTCCTGCACTCTGGAGGCAGTCGAGGATGCTTCCTATACCCTCAGGTTGGCAAAATATAACTCCCAATACATGGGTGCTAAGGATCATTACCCAAGGTTTTACAATACCCTTTTTGGAAACCCCAAGAATGAAACTAAATATTCCCTCACTCCACCCAATCACTTGGAATCCACAACAACAGAAGTTTAAAAGTTGCTGGTCAAAAGAGTCATCCAACCAGTCCCCCAAGACCAATAAGAATCTGGAATCTTTTCAAGGGTCTTTTAAGTACCAAAAAGAAAAGGAACCTGAGACCAATTTTGGATCTCAGCAATTTATATCAAATTATAAAACAGACAAAATTCCTGATGGTCATAGTGCAGTGCATTCTACCTCTGTTCAAAAAGAACAATTTGATTTGCTGTGTAGATCCCCAGTATGCCTATTATCACATAAAGATCCAGCGGCAGTCCAGGAGATTCCTCTGTTTCTGGTTGGGAGCCAATCAGTATCAGTTTATAGTGCTGCTGTTCAGTCTCACCACAGCCTCACAGGTGTTCAAGATAATGTCAGCTGGGACAGCCTATTTCAAGCTTCAAGGGATCCAAGTATTCCCATATCTAGATGACTAGCTTCTTACTGCTACCTCCAGGGATCTACTTCTAGCAAATCAGTCATTCTTGTTACAACTGTCGACCCACCTGGGCATCTCTATAAACATCAACAAGAGCAAACTACAGTCTATCCATTCCACAGAATTCACAGGCTGCCATATATACACTGTGCATCAGATAGCAAAACTGTCCTCAGCACGAGTTAAATCAGTCAGGTCATTTGCTCTTCAGGTAATAAATCATCCCAACGCCAAGACTTCACTAATCCTATGTCTCCTAGGTCTTACGGCTTCCTCCATTGTGACGGTTCCTTTAGCCAGATATCACATGAGAGTTCTGCAATGGACAGTAATGGTACACTGGTCTCAGAAAATTCATCAGCTTCACTATAGAATATATGTCACACAAGTCTGCTGGAGCCACATCCAGTGCTGGATTTCATCTGACTGAGTTACTCGGGGCAGACTATTTTGTTTTCCGATACCCAAAGCCACAGTGACTATAGACACATCCATTTTTAGGGGGTGGGGGCACAGGCATTTCAAGGGGAGGACAATCCTAGGAACGTGGTCCTCAATAGAGCCCAACTTTCACATCAATGTCTTGGAGTTAAGAGCTGTCCTCCTTATGCTGCTGGCACTTCAGGACCATCTACCCAAGGATGTGATTGCCATGCATTCAGACAGTATGTCAGTGGTTTGGTACATCAACAAAAAAAGGTGGAACCCAATTGTACCCTTTTTGCTGAGAAGCGTTGAAAATCTGGCAATGGATGATGTCTTCAAACCGCTTTCTAGTAGCAAAACATACACCTGGGACATCCAACATCCTAACAGACAAACTGAGCAGAACTGTATAACTACCTCATGAGTAGTCTCCTCAACAATACAGTGGCAATGAGATTTTCAGTCATTGGGGCAATTTTGCTGTGACGTTTTTGCTTTGTACATAAATAACAGATGCAGAAGTTACTTTGTCCCTATCCCTCCATAGGGTCAGTCACCGGGAGATGCTATAGTCCGTACATGGCCTCCAGGTCTCCTTTATGTTTTTCCCAATTCTTCTTATCACCAGGTTCATTCAGAAAACAGCGGAGTGCAAGAACGGTAGTCCTCATCGCCCCCTTCTGGCCTCAGCAGGTATGGTTCTCCTTTCTTTGGCCTCACCTAGTTAACCCACCATGATTGCTGGATCTGTTCCTGGATGTCCTCACATACCTCTCCAGGCTTGCCTGTACCAGAACTAAAGACCCTAAAACTAACTGCATGGCTTCTCCAATTTTTACAATTGCAAAGAGATGCCAGGCTTTCTTCCCCCATACAAATCACATCTTTCTCACAAAGGAATTCTTCAAAACAGACTTATAAGAACAAATGCAAGTGCTTCTCCACCCGAGCATCCTCTAATGGACTAGATCCCTTTTTAGCACTGCTTCCAAAGATTTTAGAATTTATTTTGGAACTTTTCATGGCTGGGCCATTATTCATTGATTAAAGTATAATTGGCATCCATTTCAAACTTCCACATTGGGTTCAATAACACTTCTATTGCTTCCCTCAAAACTTCCAAGGCTGTTCTAAGAGGTACCTTATTACTGAGACCCCATTTCATTATACAGTCTCTCTCTGAGATGACACCATTTTGCTTCAGCATTTATCCCAGAAACCTTTTGAACCAGCACCATCCACACATATGAAGATTCTTTTTTGAAAAACATATGATCGGATGTCAATTTTCATTCTGTCTTCACCAAGTGGTTTCAGATCAGAACCATCAGATCTGACACAGCCGTGGCTAAAGCTTGCAGTAACCAAATCTCTTGAGCTTTTCACTTACCCATAATGCAAGTCCCCCAATTACTTCAGATCTCATTTGCTGCTTCAAGCTAACAGACATGGTCTACCATTTCTCTCAAGCTGTACAACTTAGGTAAGTAAAATTTTTTTGTATTTCCCTTTATCTAAAATCACTACTTAGTATTTCTTACCTCTCGTCTTTGTATTTACTATATGAGCCAAAATGCTATTGCATTCTCAATTTTTTAGGATCCAGTGTTGAGACCAGGTCCTTTAGACTTCTCTTCCTAGAAGATTCAGAGGAAGAAGATTTTGAAGATGAAAGCCTTGGTTTAGGCAATTCCAATATGGCTTCTACAAAGGAAGATGGCAAAAGACCCTTTAAAATTAACTAGTTCTTACATTCCTTAAGAGCGTTGGGACTGAAGCCATGGCAAATTGAGCAATCCTCTTGTAAATGAAGAGGGCCCAGGCAATAAACAAAGCGTGTGGGCATTGGAAACTGGCAATTTATGCCTACACTTAGAACATTTTTTAAACCTGGAATACTGAAACAGGTAACTGGGATCCAATCAAATGCCCCTTCATGGAGATTGGGGTCAACTTCTCGATCAGAGGAGTGCCCTATGCATCAAAGGGAAAATTTGACTGTAATACTAAAAGTATAGTCTATTTGGTCCAATGTCAAGCCTGCCCAGATTTTTATATTGGGAAGTCGGACAGGAAACTAAAAGAAAGGGTTTACGAACATCTTTACAGCATTAGAACATCAAAGCAGGAAAATGCTCTGGCTAGACATGTGAATGCTTTCCCATTACACTCTTTTAAATTTAGAGTGATTGACCAGGTTACGAGTGATGGAAGGGGTGGCCCTAGTTCATTATTCCTAGAAAAACTGGAATTAATATGGCAAATTCGTACTAGGGCCTGCTACCCGCCAGGACTGAATGAAGTTTATTCCATATCTTGCATCCTTAAACTAAAGAGCTTAATGAGGTGAATATATACCCTATTCACTTCAGCCTGCAAGAAAGGTTTCATATTTTTGCTTAAACAAGGATGTATCTAAATAGTCAAAAATGTACTTATTTGTTCATTTAGGTAAATACATGTTTATACATATACATGGTTATTCACATTCACTTAGTTGTTATCTACACATGAATGTGTTTGCATTTAGAGTTGTTTATGTGAATGTGTACATTCTTATTTAATCTTTTATCATATTCATCGAATGTCTTTTACAGGATGGTTTTCTCTGCTCCAGTCTTTATAGCTTTTTAGCTTGATGGTTTTAAACTCAGACAACATGGGGATAATATAAGTGTTATGTTATATATTTATTCATTCTACTTTTTAGAACTGTCATTATTAACTACTATTGAAAGTTATTTAAGATTTTAATAGTTTTTCACACAGTGGTAAAGTATTTTATTTTATACTGTTTTCAATTTTACACTTCATTCTTGACTTCTCACTTTTTACTGTTATCTTAACTATTGGTTTTAATGTTAGCATGGTTTTTAAATATTTCTGAATATACTTTTAAAAGGTCTTATAAGAGTGTTTTCGAACTAATGAGCTATATTTATATTTACACATATACAAATATATTTACTGTATACATACTTGTTTTACAAGAAGCTGGATTTTTAAAGAAGCATACAATGGGTTAATTGTTCTTTCCTGCTTACCTTGGGGGCGGGTTTGCCTTTTGCTTGGAGGAAGTTGATGTGGTTTGAACTTGTCTATACTGTTTGAAACATTCTTGTTGCAACTGTCTGATGAAGTCTCACTAAGGGGTGAGATGAAAAACACTTTATGGTTACTGTTTTTTATTGTTTTTATCGTTTGTTTGAAGCAAAGTCTGAAGAATAAACTTTGGAAACTACTACTGTGTGCGTGCCTCAAGCCCTCTTGCCTGCATTCCTATTTTTGCAGTTACCTGTTTCAGTATTTCGGGTTTAAAAAATGTTCTAAGTGTAGGCTTAAATTGCCAGTTTCCAGTGCCCACACGCTTTGTTTATTGCCTGGGTCCTCTTCATTTACAAGAGGATTGCTCAATTTGCCATGGCTTCAGTCCCAACGCTCTTACGGAATGTAAGAACTAGTTGATTTTAAAGGGTCTTTTGCCATCTTCCTTTGTAGTAGCCATATTGTAATCGCCTAAACCAAGGCCTTCATCTTCAAAATCTTCTTCCTCTGAATCTTCTAGGAAGAGAAGTCTAAAGGACCTGGTCTCAACACTGGATCCCAAAAAACTGAGAGTGCAATAGCGTTTTGTCTCATTGGTGCAGACCGTTTCAACTCTACTGGGTCTGACCCTGATAGATTCGGATCAGACACATACTGAAATTGGTACACCTTGTTTGCTGTAGCGTAGACTAGATCCAGGCCTGCTGAATCTAGCTTTGTTTGTATGCTTGTTGTTTGTTTGCTTGTTATTTCCCTGAAACACTAATTCCACCTAAAACGCGGCTTTTCAGCGCTTCTGTGGATCCCTAGTGATATCTGCATTGCTTACTGAACTTATTTCCTTGTTTAACTTGAAAGAAAGTTACTGTTTGTCATTTTTGCATTTAAGTTACCTGTAACACATTGCATTTAAGTTACCTGGCACTTGCTCACTAAGTCAGCACTAAAAAATTAAAAGCACTACACCCTCACAAACTCCCCTTGAGTACCTTGTTCCCCATTGGCCCTTTTTTCAATTATAAAGGAATTCCCAATACTATTCTAGCATGTCCAAAGGTCAGTTGTCAATCTCCTCTCCGGTCCAGCTGGTGAATCTGGGAATCTTGAGGCAATGTTACAATTGCCTCATGTACACAGACAACCCTCTTCTCCTCCCAACAAATTCCAACACATGTGAGAGATGCAACCATGTAGCCAAACTGGAGGCTAAGCTGTCTCAACTCAGTACTGGCGTAACCAGTCAGGAGGAGAAGGAAACCACACTCACTACAATTCCAGTCTCACATAGACCTACCACGACAGCAAACCAAACACATAAACACACAAAAACATACTCGGAGGCTCTAAATAAAAATCTGCCTAAGCAGCAGAGACCTCCAAAGCAGACACCCAAGCAACTGCTCCCCCAAAACAAAACACATGCAACACATAGCTCACAAAGCCAGTGTGCCAAACAGTCACAGCCCTTAAGGCTAAACAACACACTCGATACACTTGTAATAGGTGACTATTGTCAGGCACACTGACATCCCGCTCACCAGGCTGAACAAGGAGAAGGTCACAGTGAGCTGCCTGTCGGGTGCTAGTATCCGCCACATAACACAAGCACTCAGGTCACTCCAAGGCAAGTACAAATATGACTCAGTCATTGTCCATGCTGGTGTGAATGACCTGAGATGTACCTCCCTGGACTACATGAAAAGAGACATACAGGAGCTCTCTGAGCATGTAGCCCAGGCCGGTATGACCCTGACCTTGAGTAGCATCTTACCCTCACCAAGAATGATGCCACAATAAGAAGACAAGATGATCAATTTCAACAATTGGCTTAAGTATTGGTGTCATTCAAAGGGGATCCAATGCCTGTCAGCCCGTGATGACATGCTCGACAAGCCATGATGTTTCGCTAGGGATGGCTTGCACCTGTCACCCCTGGGCTTTCGGATATTGGCAAAGGCTCTTGCTACCCCCATAGTGCCTTTTTTAGGCAAGGCTCAAAAGACAAACCCACCTCCATAGGTATCACAAGGGATAAGAAACTAAGAGTAATGCTACTCAACGCCAGAAGTCTAAACCTCAAGATGCACGCACTCGAAACTCTCATTAGCATGGAGAACATCGATATCTGTGCAGTAACAGAAACCTGGTTCAAGGCTCTCAAGAGCACCCCAGCATTACAGGTTATACCTCATACCATGCTTTTTGGCCCCAAAACTTGGACGAACCACAAAAGGGGGGGAGTATCAATATTCGTCAAAGATACTCACACCTCCAGGTTGGTGGCACAGCACGAAGCATCAGAGACTATCCATGTGCAACTAACAGTGGGTAAAACTGCCTTCCAGTTTATAGCCTGCTACAGACCACCCTCCCAAACCCAGGAACCCCACTCAGCCTTCCTGAGAACACTGGAAAATATGAAGGTCTCTCCAAACACCATTATATTGGGTGACTTCAACTACCCAAACATAGACTGGGAGCATTACTCTAGCTCCAACACCTTAGCCCAAAGGTTCCTAGAATTTATAAACTCAAATGCTATGGAACAACTTGTTACCACTCCCACAAGAGGGGAAAACATACTGGACCTGATCATCACCAACATGGGGACTCTATGCTCCAGACCAGAAGTGTATCCCTCACTGGTAAGATCAGACCATAAACTAATCTCACTGGATATTCACATCCCGACCCCACCCCCTGCCCAGAAAACCACAGTGAAAAACTTCTCTAAAGCAAATTTCACACTCTTCAAAACCGAGGTGGAATCCTTCAAAGCCCCCGGGCCTGTGGAAAATATGTCCCAGACCGCAGAATCCTTTATAAACGCATTCTATGAACACCTTCAGGAATGCATGGATCATGCAATCCCAAATAAAACCAAGACCCAATCCTCCAAAGGCAGATGTCCTTTCTGGTGGACCCCAGCCATAAACAAACTATACAATAGAAGGAGGAAGCTACTACATGATAGAGCAAAATCCCAAAAAGGGAAGGCATCACTGATCAGTATTAGCAAAAAACTACGGGCACTCATAAAATCGTCTAAGGCCAGCTTCGAGAGAAAAATTGCACAGGACACTAAGGATAATCACAAGGCTTTCTTTAGTTATGTTAGGAACCTGGGTGGGAATTCCCAGATATGCTCAGAATTAGTCCAAAATGACAAAAAATTCACCGAACCCACAGACATTGCCAACATCCTAGCTGACAGGTTCAGTGCAAACTTTTACCCCCCCCTCACCAAAAGGGCAAATATCTATCCCAGCAGACTGCTGCCCCCCTGATATCTCAAATGCTCAGGTAAGAGCCGCCCTCTCCAAAGCAAAAAGCACAGCATCAATGGGACTAGACAGTGTCCCGGGCTGCATCCTACATGAACTCCAAGAAGAGCTAAACCCAAACATAAAACTACTGTTCAATCTCAGCTTTACTACAGGATATGTATCCAAAGAGTGACGTACAGCAACAGTGGTCCCTCTCCACAAAGGTGGTGCCTCAACGGATCCTGGAAACTATCGCCCCATAAGCCTGACTAGCTTGGTCTGCAAAGCTATGGAAAGGATCATCATGGACCTCATAAATAAAGATACTGGGAACCTACAGACACTGGATCCTACCCAGTTTGGCTTTGTTAAGGGCAGATCCTGCCTCTTAAACCTGGTCGATTTCTTTGAAACAGTCACCAAGGCCATTGACGAGGGGAAGGTGGTCCACACAGCCTACCTGGACCTCACAAATGCCTTCGATACAATACCCCACTCGGGCATTATAGATAAGCTCACCAGCTTAAATATAAACCCCTATGTCACTAGATGGGTTGCAAACTGGCTCAAGGACAGAACCCACATGGTTAGAATTGCTGGAGCCATGTCAGACTCCAAACCATTTACAAGTGGAGTCCCACAAGGCTCAGTCCTGGGACCTCTCTTGTTCGGTATATATTTCTTGGAGGTACAGGCCAACACGGAAGGACTGTGGCTGACCAAGTTCACAGATGACTGCAAACTGGGCACCATAATCGACTCTCCAGCCAACACAAGCATCCTCCAAAAGGGCCTCATAGAAACAGACAACTGGTGCCAGAGCCATGGCCTCAAGCTAAATGCCAAAAAGTGTATAGTCATCCCCTTTGGCAAAAACAAAGTGCCCACAAATTACCACATAGGTGGTAATCCATTAAGTACAGAAGAACTAATTAGGGACCTGGGGACCCAAGTTGATAGCAATCTCTCATTTGACAACCATGTGGCCAAAGTGGTTAGAAAAACATTTGATATAGCCCACCTAATCATGAAGGGATTCACATCTAGATCAGGGGAGGTCATCATGCCTCTTTACTCATCCCTCATCAGGCCCATAATTGAGTACAATGCCCCTTTTGGGATGTACCTTACCAGACACCTGCAGCAACTGGAAAGACCCCAAAAGTACCTCACTAAGAGGATCAAAGGGCTCAAACAGATGCCATATGCTGCCCGGTTAAAGAAACTCCAGCTCTACTCAGTGGCATACCGCCTGCTCAGAGGCGATCTGTGCCTGACGTATAAAGCCATGTCCAACCCGGAATTAATGGACATGCTGCACCTCAGAAAATCCAAATCCCATCGAGTACGACTTTCGAGAGACTTGAACCTCAGCACTGAAATAAATAGGACATGCTGGAGGGACAGATTCATAACCCAGAGGCTCCCTTCACTCTGGAATAAAATCCCAGTCCAGGTTAGGCAGAGTCCCTCATTGACTCTCTTCAAGAGGAATCTTGATGAGTGGATGGGAGATCGTAGGTTTACCCCGGGTATCACTTCTGTGTCACTGTTAGACAGAGGCACAGTATACTAACCTCGAAAAAGGGAATAGCAAAATTAATTTAAAATGGGTGGCGAAAGCCAAACACACTCTGGCTAGGCTTATAAATGCCCTAGGGCAGATAGCCTAGTATGAACCTATGAACCTATGAACCAGACTCTACTTTATCAGATCAGACACTGACAGAAGTTGTAGAGATGCCTTTACTTCCACACAACAGGAACTCCTCATCTGTGGATGCACTCCCTGGCAGGTGCCCATCCGCCAGTTTGCAAAGCTGCAAGGACCTACGTCTCCATCCGTACTCTCCACTCATTCTTCCAAAAGCTTCACAGAAGATGATGTGGAGAGAGTAGTGAGGAAGATCCTATTGGCACAGGGGCAGATTGGTTTCCCTTTGGCACCTACCCCACTGGGTCAGGATGTCCTTCTCTGACACTTTTTGTTGCTCAGGAATCCCAAGATCCTAGCTGTCCAGGTCCGTCAGTCTTGGAGCCGAGGATTTCTGTTTCCTCGGATCTGAGATCTTCTCTGAGACTTCCAGTTCACTCGGATCTGGAGAACTCTTGGAGCCAAAGTCTGCCTGTCGGATTTGGAGTGCAGCACTCAACTCTGAAGTTTTCGGAGCTGTCTCTATGTCTCAGAGCCTTGGCACTGGACAGTTTGGCTCTGGCTTCCACCTCAGGGGTACTGCTATTGGAGGGTTGGGGGCAGTAATTCAGAAGCTCACCTTCTCAGATCAGAACTTCTCTTCCTCTCCTTCGAGCTCTGTCTTCAAGGCTGTGAAGAGACTTTTCTCTGCCTCAGCAGATCTGATGGAGATTTCACCCCTTGCATTATAGATATGCTACTATTAAGAGCCTGTCTACTTTTCTCCTCAGGTGCATCCAGGACCAAAGTCCCAGGTTTCCCCTCTGAGAATTCTGATTTCCTCTTCCAGTACCTCTCCAGAGCATCTCACTGAGAAGCTGCCCTGAAACAGGACATGGTAGAAGAATCACATGGAGTCCTGACAGGAGTCCATCACTGAAGACACAGATTTCGATGAAGGCAAAGGGTCCCCACGCTCTCTTTTGGAGACATACTAGAAATTCTGAAACAGAGAGGTGGCTGGACTACCTCCAACCCTAAGTTCAAGGAATCTGTTCTCCTGGAGGCCTTCAGTACTGGACCTTCTACCTCCAGGGTGACTCCACCCACCAGTGAGCTCATTGATATGGTCTCTCAGCGGGTGTGGAAGGAGTCTGACTCTGTAGAACCCATACCTTGTAGACCAGACAGGATGACAGTACCACCTGAGGGCAGACAGTTCTGGGGAAAGGGGGTTTCAGTTGATGCCATGGTCGAAGCAGGGGCCATGAAGAAAGAACTCGCTGAGGAGAGTTTTACTGTCCATCCCCTTAACAGTGAGTCACAGGCAATGGACAGTTTAGGGAAGCATGTCTTTTCTTCAGTGACCTTTGCTCTAAGGTCACTGAACTACTTGGCACACCTTATTAGACTTCAGAAGGATTTTACTAAGGAGTTGTCAAATACTCTCACAGGAGTCATTTCTGGAGAGGTTCAAGATTCTGCAACATCTCAGTTGGCAACTCTACAGTCTATATCTAACTCTTTTATGAGCTTAGTTTCCAACATAGCTCAAAGAACCTCAAGAGCAGCAGGTTCAGGCATTTCCGTAAGGAGGCATGCCTTGATGTGGTTGTGATTTTGTGGAACCATTTAAGTCCTCTTTCGTCAATGCTCCTTTTGATGGAACTATGCTGTTTGGCCCTAAAATAAAGGAAATGCTGTCCAGGTGTGAGAAGGATGGGAAGACCTTGCCTGCTGTGGGCATACATTTTCTGGCTCCCCAAAGATCTTATTCCAAGAATCAGTGGAGTAGCTGGAAGATGTGGTTCCAAACGTCTAAAGGTCCTTTCCAAGGCACATGTGGAGAAGGTTCCCCCAGGGGCAGTGGAGGGAACTTGAATGGACAACGATGCTCTTGTAGCAGAAGTGGCCCACAAAACCAGGGTTCACAGGAATCTTTCTTTGACAAACCCTACCAGTGCTCCTGAATGGAGGCCCGACTGTCCACCTGTGGCGGCAGTCAGGAGGTGCTTATCCCTGCACCAGAGAACCTGGGTAGACTTAACAAAAGATACCTGGGTTCAGAGGATTATTTCCAGAGGTTATATAATACCTTTTTCCCTTCTGCCTCCAACTCTAAGAAAGATCCCCGATATTCCACCCAGCCAGAAGGATCAAGCAGCAATCCAAATTCAAAAGCTGCTAGAAGAGAGTCATCCAAGACATCCTACCAGATCAAATAGGATCCGGAACTTACTCAGGGTTCTTTTTAGTGCCAAAGAAAGCAGGGGACTGGAAACCAATTTTGGATCCCACCAATCTAAACAGGTCAGTTCAATGAACCAAATTCCAGATGGTGACAGTTCGGTCCATTCTACACTTTCTGGGCAAGGATGACTGGATGTGCTGTATAGATCTTCAGCATGCCTATTATCATATAAAAATGAACAGATGAACCCGAAAGTCCGTACACTTCTGGCTGGGAGCAAGTTATTACCAATTCAGGACTGGAAAAAAATGACAGTGTAGAATCCTCAAGACAATGAGGTTAGGCCAAGCCCAGGGGGACGATGGCACCTTGTTGAGAAGGAAGTAGCAGTCCACAAAAATCACAAAAACTGATCGGCCAAAAAAGAGCATAAAGATGACAGAGTCGACTATTGAGGATAAGAAAGAAATTATGTGTTGTTACTATTATGCAAAAAGCCCAGAATTTCCAGACAGAAGATATAGAAAATGATTAAGGGAGAAATTAGAGGAAAGAAAAATACTTCCACAAGAAAAACCGTCAGAGGCTTCAAATAAATATTTGTGTTCATTAATACAATAGATTTATAAAATATATTATATAGATCAAGAAACTTTGAGGCATTTGGAAAAAGAGCCAACTGATGAAGTGCGAAAATATAAAAACAAAATTGAGAGACTTTTGAAACATATAAAAAGGAAATATGGACATGGGAAACAAAGAGATCTGATATGGTGCAATATTTATGCAAATGAGAAAGCCAAATTAATCAACACAAAAAAGGCAGTCCCAAAGATATCCAAAGAGGAATACAGGCAAAGGCATCCAGATATGGAAAAACAATAAAAAAATAAGATCACAAAGAGGGAACATAGAATAGAAGATTAAGTACAAGTTAAACAAATAGAAGTTGAAGGTATGGGATACTTGTGAAGTGAAGTATTTATTGTAGAAAGTCTAACACAGGTTTTATCATGGCATGATGTAACAATGATTCCCCAAAGTAAGGAGAAACAGGAGGAGCATGAGACATCCGAAGAAGAAATATGGACATGGGAAAGAAAAAGAAATTTAAGATGGTGTAATATCTATGCAAAGAAGAAAGTAAAACTAATTAATAAAAAAAGAGCAGCACCAAAGATATTTGAAAATATATACAGGCAAAGGCATACAGATATGGAAAAGTTTACAGTACAAAAAAAATAATAAAACAAAGAAGAAAAGTAGAAAAGAATATTAGTAATTGAGAAGTTAAAGAAAGAGCAACTGAGGTTACCTGCAAAGTGAAGGATTTAATATAGAAAATCTAACTCAGATAACATCACAGCAGGATAGAGCAATGAATCCCCAAATTAAGGAGAAACCAGTGGAGTGGGAAACATCTGATCAGTTGCCATATGAAGATACCTTGAAGCCTTCCATAGTAAACCAGTACAAATGTTCAGTCGGAGTTGCACAGCAAGGATAGGAACAAGAAACTGTGGCAATTCAATGGTGTGGAATGATAGGCCAGTGAGTTCTCATATGAAAGAGCAATGGAAGACAGAAGATGAAACTGAAGAGAATGTGGCACAGGGAGATGCTCTGGAACTTTCTATAGAATGCCTGCATGAAATGGAGAACAAAGAATGTGCTCTCAGTTTAGAAGTAAATGATCTAAGAGAAGAGTTGCTTGATTTAATAGAGGTGGACAGACATATTAAGGTCGGTGAAAGAAATAGATTACAGAAAGTCAATAAAACCCAAAAAGTTAGAAGTTTGATAAAACAAATGAACATTAGGACTGTGCATAGAGATTTATGCAATATAACAGAAGTAAATAGGATATATTACTGAGCAGCTAAATTAATAACAGATAAAGTATTACCAAAGAAACACAGAGTAGTTACAGGAAAGGAAAGAGCTGAGGGTTCAGGCATAGTTATGAGATGCCATGCCTGGATGCACCTTTGTGACTTGGCGGACCCTTTCAAGTCTTCCTTCCTGAATGCTCCCATTGAAGCATCTTCCCTTTTTGGCTCCAAGGTGAAGGACACTCTGGCCAGGTGTGAGTAGGACAGTAAGACCCTGTCTGCTGTAGGTCTACATTTTTCCAACCCTCAACGTTCCTTTTCCAGGAACCAGAGAAGTAGCAAAATGTGTCACAAAAAATCTCAGGGTCCTTTCCGTGCCATGCGTGGTGATGATACCCCCAGGGGCAGAGGGGGTAACAATTCTGGAAGTCACCCCTAGTGACTGAGACAGTGGGGGTCCACGTAATCAGAGAGCCAGAGATTCTTTCTCTGGGCAGCCTTATCAGCGCTCCTGAAGAGCGGCCCGATTGCTTTCCTCTGGAAGCATTTGGGGGTCATTTCACTGTGCACCAAGCTGCCTGGCATTCAATGACCACTGATTGTTGGGTGCAGAAGATCATAACCAGAGGTTACACCATTCCCCTCATCCCTTACACAAAGCTTCCAGCAAACCTTCCCGATGTTCCACCCAGTCAAAGGGAAGAAGCAGCTGTGGAAATAAACAAGCTGTATGAAAAAAGAGTTATCCAGTTAGTCCCACCAGACAAATGCAGATCCAGATTTTACTCAAGATTCTTTTTGGTGCCAAAAAAGACAGGGGACTGGAGACCCATTCTGGGTCTCAGCAATTTGAACAAATCTGTTGCCCAAACCAAATTCTGGATGGTCACGGTTCAGTCCATTCTCCCTTTTCTAAGGGAAGGCGATTGGATGTGCTCTATAGACCTTTGGGATGCGTATTACCACATAAAATTGGACAAACGCTCCAGGAGTCTTCTTCACTTCTGGCTAGGAGCCAGTCACTACCAGTTTTGTGCCCTGCCATTCGGACTCTGTACAGTCCCCAGTGTTCACAAAGTGCATGGCAGTGGTTACAGCTCACCTGAGACTGTAAGGATTCTGGGTGTTTCTGTATTTGGACGATTGGTCCTTACCACCCCCACCAAGCATCTTCTGGTAACAGCCCTGCAATACACCCTTTCACTGGCAAAACTTTTGGGGATAACTGTGAACTGGGAGAAATCCATCCTTGCTCTGGTCCAGAAGATAGAATTCATTTTTCGACACCTGTTCTTGTCTGGTGTCGCTCCCAGCTCACAGACTTCAGAGATTGAGGCTTCAGCTCTGGATGATACTCTGTCAAAACAAAGTCTCAGCAAGAGAGGTTCTTCAGGTTTTAGGATCCATGGCAGCTTCTATACCAATAGAGCCTCTTGCGAAACTGCACATGGGAATACTTCAATGGCTTCTTCTCTCTCAACGGTTTCCGAATTACCACCCTCTCTACTTTCAAATTCAGATAACCAATTCTTGCAAGCAGAACCTTCTTTGGTGGATGAGGCCAGGCACAGAACTTTGGAGCCGCCCATTCAAACTCCCTCAACCCAAAGCCATTGTGACCACGGACGCTTCCCTGATAGGGTGGGGGGGCCATTTCCTGGGGAAAGACAGTCCAAGGTGCATGGTCCATGTTGGAGTCTGACCTGTATATCAACGTTCTAGAACTGAGAGTGGTGCTGTTAATGTTGCAAGCATTCCATCTTGTTCTTTCTTCTGGAACTATTGTGATTCAGTCAAAGAATATGTCAGTAGTCTGGTATATCAACAAGCAAGGACAAACCAAGTCCTATCCCCTGTGTTGAGAGACCATGAGAATTTGGCAGTGGGTGATAGCTTCCAACCACTTTCTGATAGCAAAGCATATCCCAGGGATTTCCAATGTGATTGCAGACAAGTTGAGTAGATGTATTCTCCTACCTCATGAGTGGTTTCTCAATCCCAAAGTAGCGGCAGAAATTTTCTGCCATTGGGGCCAGCCTTGCTGCGACCTTTTCGCCTCCCCATCAAACAACAAATGCAGCAGCTATTTTGCCTATTCCCCCCAAAGGGAGAGTCCCTGAGGGACACTCTGATTCATGATTGGTCCATGGGACTGCTATATACCTATCCCCCCATTCCTCTGATACCCCAATTCATAAAGAAAACTATTCGGCTGAAATTCAAAGTGATCCTCATAGCCCCTTTTGCCTCGACAAGTTTGGTTCCCCTTCCTTCGGCCTGATCTGTTATGTTGACTGTGGATTCTGGAACCCCTTACAGACCTAATTTCTCACTCCCAAGGGTTGAGTCATCTGAACCTGTCCAGTTTCATGCTGACAGCTTGATTTCTCCACTTCCGTTAATCACCAGGCAGGATGACCTCACCTCACCTGTTCGTGACATTATTCTGGCCTCTCATAAACCATCCACCAGAAGACTATATCGAGACAAACTGCAAAGATTCTCTATTTGGTCAAAGAAAAAGATGCTAGATCCGTATCTGGCTCCAGTCACAGCGGTTTTACAATACCTTTCTAAGTTTTTCGAAGATGGGGACGCAGCTTTTACCATTCGAGTACATCTAGCAGTTATTTCAAACTATCATAATGGATTGGATGGTTCTCTCATCTTGCTTCATTTATGTAAAACATTTCTTAAAGGTGTTTCTCACATTAGGCCTCCAATTAGACAACCTATAGAGTCATGGAATCTCACGTTAGTTCTCCAGTCTTTAACCCAACCTCCCTTTGAGCCCGCAGCGAAGTGTGACCTCAAATTCCTGTTGTGGAACTCCCTCTTCCTTGTAGCCATCACATCAGCCAGATGGATTTCTGAACTCCAGGCATTATGCACCAAAAGGCCCTATCTAATCTTCCACAAGGACAGAGTATCACTCCTGGCAAATCCATCTTTCCTCCCCAAAGTTGGCTCTGACTTTTCCAACAATCGGACTATTCATTTACCAGTATTTTTCCTGAATTTTTGTAATAAAGGGGAATAGTGTCTACATTCCTTGGATGTGCACAGATAGACAAGTGAAATTTATTTAGACAGGACCAAAGCAATTCGTAAAACTGACCAACTTTTCATTTCCTTCTCTGGGGCTAGAATGGGAAATTCGGTCTCCAAGGTCACTTTATCAAAATGGCTAAGGGACTGCATACACTTGACTTATTCATTTGCAAAAAAAACTATGCCACAGAATATTAAAGCCCATTCTACCTGATCTATGGCAACATCTTTAGCCTTCCGTTCCAGGGCTTCTATGGATGATACCACATTTGCGCAGTTTTGCGTGCCGGGCAGTGCCTGTTAGCTAGGGTTAAATTATTCCAGGTTCCACAAAGTCTGCTCTTCAATTTATTTCCTTGGAACTAGACAAACTTTCAACTTAAGCACTCAAACCATTCATTTCACAGCCCAGCACTTGCTCAAAACTCATAGGAAGCACTAATTAACCCTAACACTAGAGACTCCCTATACTGTCCAGAAGGACAAGGCTCTCTATTCGTCCCTAAAAGCTAATCAGTAAAACAACTCAGTTTACCTATTCAGGCATGTCCAAAGGGCAGTTTCAGGTGTACTCTCCAGTCCAACTGGTGAATCTGGGCATTTTGAGGCAATGTTACAACTGCCTCATGTACACAGATAACCCTCCCCTCCTACCACCAAACACTAATATATGTAAGAGATGCAATTATACAGCCAAACTGGAGACAAAGCTCTCTCAACCCAAGACTGGAACTGACAGTCAAGAGGAGAAGGAAAATATTTGCAACACACCACCAGTCTCACATAGAACTACTAAACCAACACCGGCAAATAACACACATGCATACACAAAAATATACTCGGAGGCTCTAAATAAAAATCTGCAAAAGCAACAGAGACCTCCAAAGCAGACACCCAAGCAACCTCCACACCCCATCACAAACCATGAAACACATAATTTACTTAATCAGTGTGCCACTCAATCACAGTCCTTAAGGCAAAATAACATACCCAACACACTTGTAATAGGCAACTCTATAGTCAGACACACTGATGTCCCACTAACTAGGTTGGACAAGGAGAAGGTTACAGTTAGCTGCCTGTTGGGTGCCAGGATCCACCACATAACACAAGCACTCAGGTCTCTCCAGAACAAGTACAAATATGACTCTGTCATTGTCCATGTTGGTGTGAATGACCTGAGACGTACCTCCCTGGACTACATGAAAAGAGACATGGAAGAGCTCTGATCACGTAGCCCAGGCCGGTATTACCCTGACTCTGAGTAGCATCCTGCCCTCACCAAGAATGATGCCATAGTATAAAGAAAAAAATGATCAGTTTCAACAATTGGCTAAGTTTCTGGTGTCATTCAAAGGGGATCCAGTATTTGTCCACCTGGGATGACATGCTCGATAAGCCATGTTGCTTCACTAGAGATGGCTTGCACCTGTCACCCTTACACTTTCAAATACTGGCCAAGGCTTTTGCCGCCCACATAGTGCCTTTTTAGGCAAGGTTTAAAAGACAAACCCAATATCGTAAATAGCACAAGTAACCAAAAAGTTAGGGTAATGCTACTCAACGCCAGAAGCCTAAACCTCAAAATGCATGCACTCGAGGCACTCCTCAGTATGGAGAACATTGATATCTGTGCAGTAACAGAAACCTGGTTTAAGGCTGCAGAGAGCACCCCAGCACTACCAGGCTATAACTTATACCATACTTTTCGGCCACAGAACCTGGACCGAAACACAAAAGGTGGGGGTCTATCCATATTCATCAAGGATACCCACACCTCCAGGTTAGTGGCACAGCACAATGTCTCAGAGATCATCCATGTACAACTAACAACAGGCAAAACTGCAATTCAAATTGTAGCTTGCTACAGATCACCCACCATGACCCAGGACTCCCATTCCACATTTCTGGAGACACTGGAAAATGTGAAGGTCCTACCAAACGCCCTAATATTGGGTGATTTCAATTACCCAAACATTAACTGGGAGAACTACTCATAGCAAGCACTAATTAACCCTAGCACTAGAGACTCCCTATACTGTCCAGAAGGACAAGGCTCTCTATTCGTCCCTAAAAGTGTCTCCTTGCCCAATGCTTCCTAGAATGTATAAACTCGAATGCCCTGGATCTACTGGTCAACACCCCACCAGAGGTGACAACATATTGGACTTGGCCATCACCAACATGGGCGACTGGTGTTCTACACAGGAGGTCAAACCCTTGCTGGTTAGATCAGACCATAGACTAATCACTCTGGATATCCACATTCCGCCCCTACCCCCAATCAAGGAAACCACCGTGAAAAAGTTTTCAAAAGCAAACTTCACGTTACTTAAGACTGAGGTGGAAGGGTTCACAGCCCCCATGCTAAAGGACAATGTTGTCCAAGTTGCTGAATCCCTTACAAAGGCACTGTATGAGCACCTGCAAGAATGCATGGATCATGCTATCCCAAGCAAAACCAAGACTCACTCCTCCAAGAAAAGGAAACCAGTCTGGTGGACCCCTGCCATAAACAAGCTATACAATAGAAGTAGGAAATTAGTGCAGAAAAGAGTAAAATCCCAAGAAGGAAAGACATCCCTGATCAGTATCAGCAAGAAACTACGATCCCTCATAAAATCATCCAAGGCTAGCTTCGAAAGAAAAATTGCCAAGGACTCCAAAGATAACCACAAAGCATTCTTTAGCTATGTCAAGAGCCTAAGTGGAAACTCTCAGATCTGCTCTGAGTTAGTGCAGAATGGCACAAAATGCACTGAACCGACTGATACTGCCAACATTCTGGCAGACAGGTTTAGTGCAAACTTCACCCCCTAAAGGGCCCATAACCATACCAGACGAATGTAGTGCCCCAGCAGTCACTGACACACAGGTTAAAACAGGCCTATCCAAAGCCAAAAATACAGCTTCAGTGGGACCAGATGGTGTCCCAGGCTGTGTCTTACATGAGCTCCAAAATGAACTAACCCCTCACCTAAACACACTGTTCAAACTCAGCCTCTCTACAGGCTACGTACCCACAGAGTGGCGCACAGCAACAGTTATCCTGCTCCACAAAGGTGGAGCCAAAACGGACCCCAGGAACTATCGCCCTACAAGCCTGACTAGCCTGGTCTGCAAGGCTTTGGAGCGCATCATCACGGAATTCATTAACAGAAACATTGGGAACCTTCAAACATTGAACCCTACCTGGTTTGGCTTTGTTAAGGGCAGATCATGCCTCCTAAACCTGGTGGACTTTTTTGAGACAGTTACCAAGGCTATAGGCGAGGGAAAGGAGGTCCACACAGCCTACCTAGACCTTGCAAAGGCTTTCAACACCATTCCCCATTCTACGTCATGAGATGAGTTGCAGGTTGGCTCATGGATAGAACCCGCACGGTGAGAGTTGCAGGCTGTAGGTCCGACTCTAAACCAGTTGCAAGTGGCGTCCTCCAGGGCTCAGTCCTGGGTCCCCTTCTGTTTGGTATATACTTCTCAAAGGTACAGGCAAGCACAGGAGGACTATGGCTGACAAAGTTCGCAGACGACTGCAAATTGGGGGCCATAATTGACTCTCCAGCTGATACAGACATCTTCCAGAAGAGTCTAAATGAGACGGATACCTGGTGTCAAAATCATGGCCTCAAGCTAAATGCCAAAAAGTGCATAGTCATCCCCTTTGGAAAAAACCCGTGAACTACCACATATGTGGTTGTCCCCTAAGTACAGAAAATGTAATAAGGGATCTGGGGACCCAAGTAGATACTAATCTCTCCTTTGATAATCATATTGCCAAGGTGGTTAGAAAATCCTTCTGTGTGGCCCACCTGATCACAAAAGGGTTTGCATCTAGAACAAAAGAGGTTATTATGCCCCTCTACTCATCACTCATCAGACCCGTCATAGAGTACAGCACCCCATTTGGGATGTACCTTACAAGACACCTGCAGCAGCTGGAAAGACCACAGAAGTACCTCACCAAGAGGATTACTGGCCTCAAACATATGCCCTATGCAGCCCGACAGAAGAAACTCCAGCTGTACTCGGTTGCATACCGCTTACTCAGAGGTGATCTCTGCCTGACATACAAGGCCATGTCCAACCCAGAATTGATGGACATGCTCCACCTAAAAAAAAAACAAATCCCCAAGAGCCACACACTCTAGGGATCTAAACCTCACCACAATGATAAATAGGACGTGCTGGAGGAATAGATTCCTGTCCCAGAGGCTCCCCATGCTTTGGAACAGGATTCCAATCTTCATTAGGCAGAGCCCCTCACTAACACTCTTCAAGAAAAACATTGACGAGTGGATAGGAAACAGAATATTTACCCCGGCGATCACTGCAGTGGCTCTGCTGGACAGAGGCACAGGAAACTAATGGGCTCTGCTGGACCGAGGTGCAGGGAACTAATCTAAGGGGGTGGCAAAAGCCAACACATTCTGGCTAGGCTTATAGATGCCCTCGGGCAGATAGCCTAGTACTTACCTATAAACCTATGTCTGTGCAGCAGCCACTTGGACTAAACCCCACACTTTTATCAATCATTACAAATTGGATGTGATCTCCAGAGGGAGAGCTGCCTTCGGCTCAGTGATACTCAGGAACGTTCTTCCATAAGGGCCACCCAAGAATCACAAGGTAGCTGGGGATTCTGTCCCATCAGTGATGAATGGAAAGAAGATTAACAACATCAGATAAAGAAGTTATGTCTTACCATAACATTCCATCTGTATTGTTGATCTTCTTTCATTCATCACTTCCCACCCTCCTTCCCCGCCAAAGGCTCCTGGCGGATACTTTGTGTCCAAGTGGTGTCTTAGGGCATTTGCACAGAAATGGCCTCTGCTTTACTTATATAACATGGGCAAACTCGATCTGAGGTAACAGGGAGAAGGGCATTGTGGGTAGAAACTTAGCTTGAGAGTTTTTGGCTGGCGCGAGCTTGGTATTAGGCTGACTTGTTTCCGAGGGCTCGGAACCGAACCCATCAGTGATGAATGAAAGAAAATCAACAACACATATGGAACGTTATGGTAAGACATAACTTCACTTTTAGGAGTGATTGACTGGCCCCAAAAGGTGTGGGACAGGTTGGACAAGAAAGCAAGAAAGATGCTTCTTGCTCATCAAATGATTTATAAAAAATCAGTGCATACCAATATATATATATATATATATATATATATATATATATATATATATATATATATATATATCCCATTCTGAAGCAAGTATGAATCTCCCTGAAATTGATTACATGTATATATCTGCAATCTTGGGTCTGCATACATATCTGCTGACCTCACAAGACCTAAACGTAGTGAAAGTTTTGAAACATGAGAAGAATAAGTTTAAGATGACTTCCCTGCTTAGTTTAGCAGAAATATGTCAGGAACAAGTGGGAATAGAAATTAAACCAGAAGTAGATAAAAATTAGGTAGCTGGTAAATGTGCCAAAAAACACAAAATAAAGAATAAGGATCTAATGAGAAGACATGAAAAGTGAAAAATGCATAAATATAGATGCAAGTATAGAAAACTCTTGGAACAACCTCATGTTGTCAGGATCGAAAGCAGGAATGGTTAAGGAGAGGTGAATTTAAACCAAAAGATGAAAGGTTAATATTGGCAGCCCAAAACAGTGGACTATGTTGGTTTACAAAGTCCATTGAACATGTGGGGGAAACAGAATTGGAAATAGTCACACATCTTGTTGCTGGTTGTGATATGCTAATGGCAGAAGGACTGTATACTGAAAGGCATAATTATGTGACAAGACTGCTGCACTGGGGACTGTGCAAACACTGTAATATTGAAGTAGCTGAAAAACATTGGAAACGTGAGCCACAAGGCATTATAGAAAATGATGACGTTTATAGCACATGAGATCACCCATTACTAACAGTTCAAAAGATAGATGCGAGAAAACCAGATATAGTAGTCCATGAAGAGATGACAAAAGTAGCATTGATTATTGAAATTGCTATACCCAGCGACCACAGTGTCTTACATACAGAAAAGTCAAAAAGTCATAAAATATCAGGATTTACAGGCAGAAACAAGGGCAATGTGGAAGAAGGAAACCCAGACAGTTCCAATAGTAGTAGGAGCAACGGATATTATAAAAAAGAATTTGCAGTCATACTTAGATATGTTATTGATATATGCAACTCTATACGAATTGTTGGAGTCATTACTGGGCACATTGTGGGTACTGCAAAGAGCATTTCTGGCTAACATCAAAGAGTGACACAATATTTTTGAAAGTTTTGTTTCATGATTCCTTTTCATTATCAAAACCTTTGATTTTATTTAATATTAATGATGGTACTGCTTTAAATCAGGATAATTTATCCTTACTTTGAACTCTATTAGCCACTGCAAGGAAAAAGCCCAGCTAACTGGAATTGTGTAAATAATTATATGTCATTTGTGAATATCAACCTGATTCATATGGTAGTGTTACCAATGTATTAGAATTGTATGTCATATAAGATGGTTTGTACAGACGTGTGCTGAAGAGGTATTTTACAAAGTGCTGTTTAAAGATGTAACCAGAGTATGCCCTACTGGATTAGAACAGAAATGTACCTGCACTATTATAACTGTTTAGATGTATATATTTTAACAATGGAAAATGGAACACAAGAGGTTAACTTCAGAAAAATAGCTGAAATTAAATTATCTTATGGCCACTTAATAAAAGAATGTTATCTTTCAGTTTCAGTGCAGTAACACACACAGTGTCTAGAACTAAAAGTTTTCTGTATTGTCTTGGAAGTGTTTTATTTTTTAATGACTACTAGAATCTGTCTTAGCTCTAAGAAATGCCCTTGTCAAAGTATTTTCACAGGTAGATGCTAAATGCTACCAGCTGCATCAGTGGGGGTTTTCACCTGGGATAGAGTCAGATGACAAGAAATTGTCATTCTGCAAGCTATCCCAGCAGTAATATTTGAAATATTAATTTGGGAAGTCTCTTAGTGAGAGACTGTATTCTGTATTTTGTCTTTGACCTGACAACATCAAGATACACTCATCACATCTACCTTGCTGGCTCTGAAGTACGTTATTAGGGTACAGTAATTCTCTTAGATACTGTCAAGAATATAGCAAAGCTTAGCTTAGATGCTTTTCTTTGTTTATTTGAGACTGTCCTGCAGTGTTGTTTTAAGTATTTCCTGTGATTTTGAACTCTGATGTAATTCTAAGTATATACTGAATATTTTCTTGTTCTTTTATTATTTATTATTAAATATATTTAAACCTTTCATTGTGGCTGATCTGTGTAGAGACATTTATGTTCTGAGAGTACTTGCATATTTATTTGGTGGCACTGTGTAGGCCACTTCTAATAGCCTTGCTCTAGGTCAAACTACCATTTGTATTGATAGTAACATTGCACAGTAAGATTGGACAGTGACACCCTTTGTTAAGGGCCTTAAAATAGCTGATAAAGTGGTGGCTGGAGGCAGTAATCAGTGTATAAGAAAAAAACAAAGTCCACAAGCTAGGTAAGGAACGCTCCACCCACGAACCAGTCAACGAAAAGAAAAAAAGATGAGCGAACTTCCACGACAGCTTAAGCACTGAACCTTAGAGCATTATATAATATTAGGTGTGTTTATCTGGAGATACTGCTGCTATGTTTACATATAACTTGTTTTTATATGATGTTTTTATATATGTTTTATATATATGATGTATTTATGAGTAAGTTTATTTATGTATCTCATTGTTCATATCCTTGCAAAAGCAGTATTAAGCAGGTTGCATTGTGCTTTTAGGTGTGTACTTAATTAGTTAATTGGTATTTGATTGGTATATATAGAATAGGAGAACTGTCTTTATTAGGTCTGAAGAAGCAGTCATATTATATACTGTGAAAGCGCTCACCTTTTTACTTGGTCTCTGTCAGTTGTTTTTGCTTTTGTGAGACATTAAAATGTGTGGAGTTGCTGCATCAGCTGTGCAAGTCCGCTCATCTTTTTTTCTTTTCATTGGCAGTAATAACTATCTTATAGTCTGGGAAGAAGGGGGCATAGCTAGTAAACCTGTGCCAGCCTTTCCCAGGTGTGTGTGTGTGTGTGTGTGTGTGTGTGTGTGTGTGTGTATGTGTATGTGTATAAAACAAGTCTCCAGGAGTGTGTGTATCAGCTACTTGGGCAGGGACACAAAGCACTGGTTGGACAGAGAGAGCATTGGAGGTCTTGTCTTGGTCACTCAGCTGACATCTCAACTCTATAGCTGTGCCAGTGGGGAGCCTTTTGGGGATCTGGAGAAAGAGGAGAAACCAGCCCCTAGACTGACTGGTCTCTGTGTGCTCTTAAGGGAAATTGCACTTGATGCAGTTAGCTGCATCTGGAAATACTGTGTGTGTACCTGTCATCCTCCCAATATACATCCCCCACTGGTGCTAGTGGTGAGGATTGAGGCTCTTGATTACTGGGTCAGGGGTGGGGCATCACAATCTGAAATAAAATTTTTTTATGTACTGATTTATTCATCTAGAACTGTATTGTTTCAATTTTCTTTCAGGCCTTTATATGCATTGTAAATAGTGTTTTCTTTTCTTTTGTCCTTTTTCTTTTTGTTTCCTTAAACAATTTTACTACTAGTTGTTTAGATTGTTACTATATGTTATTTATTATCTTGTTATGACAAAATAAAAAAAAATCAGTAAAAAAAGAAAAGGTTGAAACAATACTAATTTCATGAAATTTAATCATACTTTGACTTAGGAATGTGGTCCATTCCAATCATGGTATTAAAAACCCACAAGACTTGGAGAAATTAAAAAAGAAAAAACTAATTGTATTTCTGTATAGCTAAGCTAACTAAGCATGTAAGTATAACTTGCTTATACATTCTAAGTCACATGGACCTAGACTGCATTTTAATACAAGATGGATTCCACTCGATTTGTTTTCCTGTAAAAAAAAAAAAATCTCATTTTTTCACAGTGCCTTTTCTAGATCCAGAGCAAGCTTCGCTAGGACCATTCTCCAGGGGTTCCTGGACCCTTATCGTTTCTCCTCCTGGGTTGGGTAAGCTTTAGGAATCTATCCATATGCCAGTAAGGCAGTGTGTTGCACATAGTATTGCTGCATAACTTCCACTTACCTGGAACAGTAGATATTCACGAAAGACACTGCCTTACTGACAGGACCCTGCCACCATCCCCTTTTACTTGGATGTACATCGTTTATGGTTGTTAGTTGTTGCTGTTTTTTATTTAGCAGCTTTTGGTGTGTGTGTGTGTGTGTGTGTGTGTGTGTGTGTGTGTGTGTGTGTGTGTGTGTGTGTGTGTGTGTGTGTGTAAGTTGGCTTTGGTTTGGAACAGTAGGTGTTTGTAAATCTTGCATTCTTCCATCTGCTTTTCCTTTGGGGCCCTGGGAAACAGCTGAGGGCTGTTTTTGGCTGTAAAGGACTATCCAGCTCTGGGAGCAGATTGGTCTTCCACAGCCACAGACAAGCAGGTTGTGAAGCCTGAAGCTTTCAGAGACTACCAGATGAAGGGTAGCAGGGCACTACTGTCCATATGTCAGTAAAGCAGTGGGCTGTATGAACATCTTCCCTGTTACAGGTACATAGAATGTAGACAACTATACTTTATGCCTTTACCTAGGGATTAAAGTCCATACTGGCTTCTTTTCAAATGACAACATTCATGATAGCCAAACTTCCTGAATCCAGAATTGTCAACAAGCCTCCTTGGTTCTGCCTCGCCTAAAACACTTGGCAAGATTCATCCTATGTCTCTTGGGTTCAGTGGCAGCTTCCATAACTTTGTTCCATGCCTCAGATTTCATGTGAGGGTGTTACAGTGATCATCTTGCTTCAGTGGTCTTTGACTTATCGACCCATGCACTTCCCAGTCAGTCTCACAAGAACCTGCAGACAGCATGTCTAATGGTGGCTAAGTTTTCTTCTGTTCTCTCTAGGCTGCCTCTTTATTCTACCTTCCCCTATAGCCATGGTAACCATGGACACTTCCGTGCTCCGACAAGGCTGTCGGCTGTAGTAACCACACGTTATCTTTTATATTCAATTCACGACCACAGAGTGATAGAATTGAACTGATGCTTATTTAACAGAAATGTTAAATAAACATCAGTTCAATTCTACTGGAAATAAAAACAATACACAATGTGGATTGTGGTTACTGGAATATTATTATTGTGAACAGCGTTGAGTTTTATTTTAGTGTCTTGTGGTGGATTTTTGATTTTGAAACCATGGACACTTCCCTTCTGGGATGAAGGCAGTCCTCCCAGCATTGCAGGTGTGAAGGGTGAGAAGTACAGAGAAGGGAAAATGTTTGTGTGTACATTTCATTTCTAATATGCTTTCACAGCAAGAATGAAATCTTGGCTGTTTTTCAGTATGTATTTGTTAGCTTGCTTCCTGCCTAATATCAGCAAGTGCTGACTGGGTTAGAAAAGCATAGATAGTATAGTCATGAGATCATAGTTAGCAAAATTAATGCTGCATTGTTCATTTTTAGTTGGTAGTGGCAGTTCTATAATTGTTACAATCATGTTGTTTTTAATGTAAAGAATATATAAAATCCTCTGATTCCTGTAGTTCAGGGAGAAAGGATTAAGAATATATGGTCTCTCACATATGTATGCAACAAAGGAGACTGTTATTCTCTGCTGAACTGTCTCATGTGAAAGCTATTTGGTACTGTAACACAGGCCTTTTAGAACTCGCTCCCCAGGTATGACTAAGATTCAGACAGACAATATGTTAGTGGTCTGGTGCATGAATCAACAAGGATGAACCTGCTTGTATCCTTTATGTTGGAAAGCCATAAGAGTTTAGCAGTGGGCAATGTCTTCTCACCGCTTTCTAGTTGCAATGCATATTCTGGGAAGATTCAATATATTAATGGACAAGTTGAGCAGGTCCATTCTTTTGCCCCACCAGTGGTCTCTGAATCAATTTGTTGTCGCTGAGCTCTACATCCACTGGGGCCACCCTTGCTGTAACCTTTTTGGTAGCCCATGCAACACCAAATGCAACAGCTACTTTTCTCTGTTTTCCAAGCAGGGAGAGTCACTGAGAGATACCCTAGTTCACACTTTGCCCCCAGGTCTCCTGTTTGCTTATCCTCCCACTACCCTGATTACCGCAGTCCTTCAGAAAATGATCGGGTACATGGCGAAGGTGATTCTCATCATCCACTTTTAGCCTTGACAGATATGATTCCCCTTTCTATGGCCTCACTTGGTGTACCATCCGTAGGTGTTAGGCTCTCTTCCAGATTTGATTGCTCTCCTTGTCTGGAAAGCCTCACCTGGACATCAAAGCCCTAAATCCAACTGCTTATTTTTTCCCCCTTCCAATAATGGCCAGAAATTCTAGGCTTCCTAAGCTCATAGGTAAGTACTGGGCTAGCTGTCTTTGTGGAAAATTTTAAGCCTGCCCAATTTCCCTTCCAAATGTGGGAATCTAGCCCTGTCCCTTTTGTCTGTGAGGTAAACACCTTCATAATTATACCAACCCCTAATCCTTTCTTCCTGTATACGCCATATTTTGTTATCATCTGAAAAAACTTCTACTAAAAAAAGTTTATAGAAGCAAATATAAGACATTTTGCTTTCAGGCATCCTGCAAGGGTATGAATCCTTTTTCAGCTCCATTACCACCAGTTTTTGATTTTTTGGCAAGTTTGTTTCATGCAGGTGGTAGCTATTCCACCACCAAGGTTCAACTGGCAGCTAGTTCCAGTTTTCATGTGTTGGGAAATCACATTTCTGTTGCCTCACTGAAGCTATCTAAAGTATTTTTGTGTGTTATCTTTCTCTTTCAACTTCCCTTAAGGGACTCCATTCCATGGTGGGATATTATTGTGTTATACCTGTCCCTAGCTAAACCTCCTTTTGCACCCGCAGCTACAGTGGAACTGAAAATTATTTCTTGGAAAAATGCTTTTTATTGTTTCAGTTACTTCAGTAAGAAGGATTTCAGGACTTCCAGGCCCTGTCAAATAAGCCTCCTTATTTGATGTTCCACAAAGATAGGGCTTCTCTCCTGACCAATCATAATTTTCTCCTTAAGGTTTCTTCTGACTCTGCCCTGAATCATACTATTACATTGCCAGTCTTCTTTCATAATTTTCTGAGAAATGGAGAATATACCTTGCATTACTATCCTACTTGCACATTACCAAGATTATCAGAGAAAAACTAACCAACCAAATTGTTTTCTCTTTATTCAAGGTCATGGTATCCAGGTGGTTGCTCAATTGTATCAGTTTTGTTTATAAAACCAAAGGATTACTACCTAACAGGCCTAAAGCTCACTGTACAAGACCTGTAGCAACTTCCACATCTTTCCCTCCATCCCCCTCCCATAAGGGCTGTAGCAAATTCCAGCACTTTCTTTTCCAGAGTTCCTGTTGATAATATTTGTGCTGCATACACTTGGCCCACAGATGATACATTTTGTTTCCCACTACAAGGTAGACTTCCTGTGTAGGTCCCTGGCTTTGATTGGCTCCACTATTCTCTGGAATTTCTTTTCATGAGACCTCCCAGAGTTTTTAGTAGCTGGTAACTATGTCCCAAAAGTTGAATCAGACAGAAAAGACAACATTATATAATTCTGTCCATCACAGCTTTCCCTCCCTCCATCCTCCTACCAAATTGTAATTGTCTTGGGTTCTTGATTGACCATATCAGACCTCTCCAGAGCCTTGTCTTACTTGCAATCTTTGATTGTTTACTGTCATTTCAGACACCTTTGTTTTGTTGGGGTGACATGCATAAAGTTACTTGTGTAGGTAGGCAAACTTGATCTGAGGAATTAATCAGGCATACTTGATCTGAGGAATTTGCCGGTGGGAAATAATGAGTAGAGGGGAGGAGTTTGAGCCTTGGATCCAAAGGTCTGAAAGTTGCTGCCTTTGGATCCAGACAGATCTGATGTTCCTTACAGTTGAGATGGACAGAAGAAGACAACACAGATCTAGAGTTATGGTAAGTACATGACTCATTTTTAGAAGTTCATCCGAAAACCTATTTAAAGCTTCATGTGTTTTTTCAGCCTTTTGTTGTTTAAGTTGATGCATTCCTTCATTGTTTCTTTTATTTTAAACACCTCTAAGTATATTTGATTGACTTTTTCTTCCAAATTAGGGATGCCGTGTATCAAAGATGAAACACAGATTTTTTTTTTTGCTGAACAGCTGCAGGATTCTTCTCCCCACGTTTTTTTTTATCCTTTTCTGTTTTTGTTTTTTTTTCTTAGGATCTCCAAATTTCTTCTTTGCTGGCATTCAGGCAGTGTAATTACTAGCCAGTAATTGAATTTTACCCAACAACAAGGAGGACCAAAATCGATATGAAAAAGCACAGTACCAGCGAATCAAAAAATTCCAGGAAATTTGTTAAAACATACACCATTTACAGAGTTAAAATACAACTGCATTAAAACACACATATATACATAAAGCAGAAAAATTCAGTTACTTAATTAAACAATAAGTCAATTCAGCTAAATTAACAATTTCCAGTTAAGATCACTATTTAATCCCTTAGGGACTATTGTACCATACTTCTGTATGAAAACTGTCTCCTTATAAAGCAGTCGATTTTTCAAGGATGTGTCCAAATTAGTTTTAATTTTCTCTAAAATACTGCCCTTTAAACAACTACTATCACCCTGATGAAACAAATTAAAATGTGTTGCCAAGAGACTTTCTATTTTTTTATTTTTAATATCTCTCATATGCTCTTGTAACCTAACCCTAAAAGTTCTCTTAGTTTATCCCACATAAAATAAATTGCAATCACATTTTAAAATATATATAACCCATTCAGTAGCACAGCTATATGTGTCATTAGGACTGAATGGAACCTGATTAATATAAGAAAAAAAATGTTCAGTATGCCTTTAAACAGAACAGTGTTCACAAGATGTAAGCCCTAAATCAAAGGGCTGCATCAATTGTGACTGTCCAGGTAATAAAAAGTGACTATGTACCAACAGACCCTTTATACTCCTACCTTTTATAGGCTACAGTAGGTCTAATAATTTTTTTCCAGATTTTTTGCTGCCTTTTGTTGTTTAAGTTGATATATTCCTTCATTAATTTTAAATAGCTCTAAGTATATTTGATTTACTTTTTCCTCCAACTTAGGGTTGCCGTGCCCTGTGCCAAAGATGAAACCCAGACTGTTTTTTTTTTTTTTTTTTTTTGCTGAAGAGCTGCAAGATTCTTCTACCCACAGTTTTTTTCTTATCCCTTTGTGTTTTTTTTTCCCTTAGGTTCTCCAAATTTCTTCTTTGCTGGCATCCAGGCTGTGTAATTACTAGCCAGTAATTCAGTTTTACCCAGTCTGACAGTTTCATTTCTCAGTTTCTGTGTTCACATTGGGAATGTTCAAATTAATCTGCTGATAAGTGTGCAGTCATCTTGGGTGTGGTACTGCACACTAATCAACAGGTTAGGGTGCAGCCAGCTTTAAAGTCATGTTACACCCATTTTTATTACTGAGCAGTTAATTCCAGTATTTGGTACCGATTTTTAGGAAAAAAGGTGATGTGCAGAGCTGTAGTAACTACAGAGGGATAAAAGTATCTGTCATATCATGAAGTTATGGGAAAGAGTAGTAGAAGTTAGGTAAAGAAGGTGATGATTAGTGAGCAGCAGTGTGGTTTCATGCCGGGGAAGAGCATTACAGATTCGATTTGTGTTCTGAGGATGTTGATGGAGAAATTTAGAGGTCAGAAGGAATTGCATTGTGTCTTTGTGGACTTGGAGAAAGCATATGACAGTGTGCCTAGAGAGGAATTGTGGTATTGTATGAGAAAGTCTGGTGTGGCAGAGAAGTAAGTAAGAGTGGTACAGGATATATATGAGGGTAGTGTGACAGTGGTGAGGTCTGCAGTAGGAGTGATGGATGTGTTCAAGGTGGAGATGGGATTGCATGAAGGATCAGCTCTTAGCTCTTTCTTATTTGCAATGGTGATGGAAAGGTTTACAGACAAGATCAGACAGGAGTCCCCGTGGACTATGATGTTTGCGGACGACATTGTGATCTGTAGTGAGAGTAGGGAACAGGTTGAGGAGACCCTGGAGAGGTGAGGATATGCTGTAGAGAGGACAGGAATGAAAGTCAGCAGGACTAAGACAGAATATATGTATATGAGTGAGAAGGAGGCTACAGGAATGGTGAGGATGCAGGGAATAGAGTTGGCGAAGGTGGATGAGTTTAAATACTTGGGATCAACAGTTCAGAGTAATGGTGAATATGGAAGAGAGGTGAAGAAGAGAGTACAGGCAGGTTGGAGTGGGTGCAGAAGAGTGTCAGGAGTGATTTGTGGCAAACGGGTGCCAGTAAGAGTGAAAGGGAAGGGCAACAAGAGTGTAGTGAGACCAGATATGTTATATGGGTTGGAGACGGTGGCACTAATGAAAACACAGGAGTCAGAGATGGAGGTGGCAGAGTTAAAGATGTTAAGATTTGCATTGGGTGTGATGAGGATGGACAGGATTAGGAATCAGTATATTAGAGGGTCAGCTCAGGTTGGACGGTTTGGAGACAAAGCCAGAGAGGCGAGATTGCATTGGTTTGGACATGTGCTGAAGAGGGATGCTGGGTATATTGGGAGAAGGATGCTAAGGATGGAGATGTCATGTAAAAGGAAAAGAGGAAGGCCTAAGATAAGGTTTATGGATGTGGTGAGAGATGACATGCAGGCGGTTGGTGTGACAGAGCAAGATGCAGAGGACAGGAAGAAATGGAAAGAGATAATCCACTGTGGCAACTCCTAACGAAAGAAGAAAAAGAAGTTAATTCCAGTATTTGACTATTCTCTTCAAAACTTAGTGGCTGCTTGATTCTGGTGATGTGTTCTAATTAATGCACTTCCTCATGCATATGACTTTTTTAAACCCAAATATTGAAACAGGTATTCGGCCTTGGTTGCCATAAACACTGTAGCAAGATTCTTTATTTACTTATTTATTAACAGAATGTTCAGGTCTACTCATTTTTTCACTCTTTACAGATAATTACTGAATTTTTTTTTGTAAAATTCCCATAATGAATAGCAGTGTTCCAGTCCATATCTCACTAGACAACAGAACAACTTGAAAAGTCCTTCAAGGGATCTGGATTTTAGAAATCTCAGCATACAACCTATTGTATTGTACCCTTCCGTAAAGATGTTAATATGTTCAACAAATTCTTAAAATGGGTAATCTCTTCCATTTTACGTATACTATAATATAAATTAAATTGCATAGAGGCAATTTATTTATGCCGGCCCTTGAATTCCATCCCTCATCTATCGCCTTTTAGGGCTTTGTTCTCCTCTCTCTCTAGAGATGACAGAGACATATTGATATCTGTCTAACGACAGTAAACTCCCAGTTAACCAGCACCCATGGGGATTGGTAGATGCCGGATAACTGTAGATGTTAAGTTGTCAATCTCGCCTTCATTCTTGCTGGATGGGTTCGGAGCCGATCCTCGGCTCCAACTCGGCCAATACTAAAGCTCGAGAGCTATTTTTACCGGCTCAAGGCTCCCCTATATCCCACAATGCTAGGCGGTAACTACTCAGATCTCGTTTGCCGCTTTAGCTGCGAGGTGCTTTTTTCTACCAGCTCTGCAGGTTAGTTTAATTTACTTGATAAATTTCTCTAAAAACCCCTAAGTTTTTATTCATATAATGTAGGTGTTGTTGTCCCCTACGTTACTATCCCTTTTAGCTTAATCCAGGTCCCTTTTATCCCGTTTTATTCCCTCCTTTGCCCTGTTAATTTGTTAGGCCTTTGGGCCTAACCCTTATTTTCCCTTAGTCAGTCAGTGTTTTTTTTCTTGTGTCTGTGTGATTGACTTAGTTTTTTGTTAAAGGGGTGTATCTGTGTGTGCGTCTGTGTTTGTACTTTGATTTAAGATGTCTAAAGACACCAAGGTCTCAGGCTTCAAGAAGTGTGACTCGTGCTGTCAGAAAATGTCTCTGACAGACGGTCACACTTCTTGTGTTTATTGCCTGGGACCTCTGCACCTGCACGACTCTTGTTCTGTCTGCCATGCATTCATTCCAAGAGTCCTGCAGGAGCGCAGGAACAAATTAATACTTCGAGGCTTGTTAAAGCCTGAAGGCTCCGCGACCCAGTCTTCATCGGGGAAGCCTTTGAAGCCTTCCAGGCCGTCGGCTCCAGCTTCAGAGCCTTCATCCGGAGGCACCAAAACTGCTTCGACATCGGCTCCAGCTGGAGTCGATGTTTCTAAGACTCAACCTGTTACCTCGGCTCCGGTTGGAGCCGAGGGTTCCAAGACTCAAATGGCTCCGATAGTGGTATCGGAGCCATCTACTAGAAAGAGGTCAAGGTCCCCTTCCCTTGGCTCTATTCACTCGGCTCCGGGATCCCCACTTCTGTCGGAGCGGAGCCACAGGTCCCATTCCTCTTGGTCCTCCAGGCTGTCTGATCATGACTTAGAGAGGGTGGTTAGTAGACTTTTAAAGTCTCAGGCACTAGCCCAAATGCTGCATAGGCCTACTCAACAGTCAGTGGCTATACCCATCCCATCTTCGGTTCCTCCACCGACTCCCTTGAGTTCGGAGCCGGAGCTTGTGGGAGCCGTGACTGTCGGCACGTTGGAGCCGATTCCCCGCCTTTCGGCTCTGTCGTCGGCTCCGATCTCCTCTTTGGAGGGATCTCGGCGCCGGGCTTACCTCGTCGGCTCCGAGGGGGCAAGTGGCATCGGACCCTTGTCCGACCCCATTCTCCCTCTTGGGGCCTCGGCGCTGGTGAGTTCGGCCCCGACATCGGACTCGGAGCCATCCCTCTCGATGCCGGGAGGAGTCCTCGTCTCTTCGGAGCGGGGATCTTCGGCCCGGCCTGATCGGGGCGCCTTCAAGGTCATGAGGAACATGCTAGACCCTGTGTCTGCCCCACGGTCGGCTCCCTCAGCTCCTCCCTCCACAGTGCCTGCGATAGTCTCTACCCACCCTCTTGTTCCAGACCGTAGAGACCCAACGCCTCAGGTTTCCCCATTGGGAATATCCTCCTCTTCCGAGGCTTCCCCTGATCCGGCCGGGGAACCCCCTTGGAAGAAAAAATGCAAGATGAAGCATATTGACTCCCCTGAGTCTATCACGTCGGATACCGACTTGGATGAGTCGGAAGGGTCCCCACGGTCCCCCTCTGAAGATGTCTCTTTTTCTGACATCCTTGAAATCCTTAAACAGAGGGGGAACTGGTCCACCCTCAACCCTTCCGAGGACGAGTTGGTTTACCTTGAGACGTTTGGTTCTCGCCCTTCCACCTCCTGGGTGTCTCCTCCCTTTGACCCCCTCATGGAAGTGGTGGCAAGGAAAGCATGGATGGCCCCTGATATGGTGGAGCCTACCCCACGGAGGCCGTCTAAATTCATCACAGCTCCTATGGAAAAACAATTCTTATCTAAGGGCATCCCCGTTGATGCCATGGTGGTGGCCGCAGCCACTAAGAAGGAATTAGCTGATCCTTCAGTACCTGTCCATCCTCCTAATAAGGAATCTAGGACTATGGATAGGTATGGTAAGTGGATGTTTTCCTCAGCGACCTTTGCTATGCAGTCGCTGAACTACTTGTGCCACTTCACCCGTCTTCAGAGAGACTTGCTCACAGAAATGGGTGATGCTATACAGGATCCAACAGCTGAGGGGTTTTGAGACAAAATGAACTTTCAGTTGGCAACCCTAAATTCGATCGTCAACTCCTCCATGCGGCTTATCTCCTATGCAGCTGATGGGGAGAGTAGGGCCGCAGGTACAGGCGTAGCTTTACGACGTCACGCCTGGATGCGGCTTTGCAACTTTGCAGACCCTTTCAAGGTGTCCTTCACCAATTCCCCCTTTGACGGTTCAGCTTTGTTTGGACCTCAGGTGAAGGATACTTTGACTAGGTGCGAGCAGGATGGCAAGACTCTCTCTGCCATGAGAGTCCGTTTTTCCACCCCTTCCAGACCATATCCTGTGGGTCAGAAGGGGGGAAAGATGTGGTTCCGCAAACCACAGGGAGTCTCACCTGACGCACAAGGTCAGTTCCCCTCTAGAGGCAGAGGGGGGAGCAACAATAGACGCCGCCCTAGAGGCAAAGGGGGTCAGCAAAATCAGGATAGCAGAGAGACTCTTTCTGACAACCCCTTTCAGCATCCCTGAGGAGCTGCCCAACTGTCTGCCTTCGGAGGCAGTCAGGGGAAGATTATCACTGTACCCAGAAGACTGGCTTTCTCTTACTCAAGACAGATGGGTACGGTTGATTATATCCGAGGGCTACAAAATTCCCTTTGTCCACACCCCATATCAACCAAAAGGGCCCCTTCCAGGCGTTCTACCCAGTCTAAGGGAACGGGCAGTGCTAGAAATTTCAAAGCTGCTGTCAAAAAGAGCTATCCAGCCAGTCCCGGCAGACCAGCAAGGATCCGAAATCTACTCCATATTCTTTTTGGTACCAAAAAAGACAGGGGACTGGAGACCAATATTGGATCTCAGCAGACTAAACAAGTCCGTAAGAAAAACGAAATTCCGGATGGTCACGCTACAGTCCATTCTACCCTTCTTGGGTCAGGACAATTGGATGTGCTCAATAGACCTTCAGGATACGTACTATCATATCAAGATGCACAGATGCTCCAGAAGGTTCCTCCGCTTCCGGCTGGGAGCCAGTCACTACCAGTTCAGAGCCCTGCCCTTTGGTCTCACTACAGCCCCCTGAGTGTTCACCAAATGCATGGCAGTGGTCACGGCTCACCTGAGACGACAAGGATTCCAGGTGTTTCCATATCTAGACGACTGGCTCCTTACCGCCACCACCAGGCATCAACTTCTTCTATCCAGAGACTGCACCATTCATACTTGCAAAGCTCTAGGCATTTCCATAAATTTCGAAAAATCTGTCTTGTCGCCTTGTCAGTCTATTACCTTCATAGGTGCCACATTAGACACAATTCATCTTTCCGCAAAGCTAACAGAGCAAAGGGTATCAGATATCCGCAGACATGTTCACATTCTTCTTCAGTGCAACAAAATCCAAGCCAGGGTTGTCTTGAAGGTATTAGGTCTCATGGCGGCTGCCGTTACACTTCTTCCCCCAGCCCGTTTTCATATGCGGATCCTTCAGTGGATGCTGTTTTCTCAATGGTCCTACCAACAGCTCCCAATGTCTCACAGCATTTTGCTGACCCAGTCATGCAAGAATCATCTTTCTTGGCGGATGTTCTCACCTCAAATTCTTCAGGGCAGATCCCTAGTTCCTTCCCCCCCGGTCGCCACGGTGACGACGGACGCCTCCCTGATCGGGTGGGAGGGGCATTATCAGGGTAGGATGGTCCAGGGCACGTGGCAACCTTTCGAATGCCACTTGCACATAAATGTCTTGGAGATGAGAGCAGTACTTTTAGCGTTGCAGGCCCTTCAGGACTCTCTTCCCTCCGCGACTGTTGCAGTTCAGACGGACAATATGTCTGTAGTGTGGTACATCAACAAACAGGGCGGAACCAAGTCCTATCCGTTATGTCGAGAGGCACTCAGACTTTGGCAGTGGGCGATCTCTTCTCAGCAGTTTCTGACAGCAACGCACATCCCCGGGAAGTCCAACGTGATAGCGGACAAGTTAAGCAGGGCCATACTCATGCCACATGAGTGGTCTCTCAAACAATCAGTGCTGGAAGAAATCTTTCAGAGATGGGGTCGACCTTGCTGTGATCTTTTTGCAACTCCCCAAAACAGCAAGTGACCCGATTTCTTCACCCTCTTCTCTCTACCCGGCCAACCCACCAGAGACGCTCTAGTCCACGATTGGCCCCGGGGACTTCTGTATGCCTTCCCCCCCTTTCCACTGATCACTCAATTAATTCAGAAAGCTACCGCCTTGAGAGTCACTTTGATCCTCATTACTCT